>NW_027605187.1:300000-576983 GCF_048128805.1 Centroberyx gerrardi
CTAGCCTGTCGTCGGTTCAGCCAATCACAAGTCATGTAACACCTGCCTGAAGTCAGCTCAGCCAATAAGCAGTCATGTAAAACTACACTGTAGTCAGCTCAGCCAATCAGCAGCCATGTAACACTCAAATGTAGTCAGCTCAGCCAATCAGCAGTCATGTAAAACTACACTATAGTAATCTCAGCCAATCAGCAGCCATGTAACAGTCAAATGTAATCAGTTCAGCCAATCAGAAGTCATGTAACACTAGCATGTAGTCAGTTCACCCAATTAGCAGCCATGTAACACTAGCCTGTAGTCAGCTCAGCCAATCAGCAGTCGTGTAACACTAGCCTTTAGTCAGCGCAGCCAATCAGCAGTCATATAAAACAAGCCTGTAGTGACTTCAACCAATCAGCAGTCATGTAACACTAGACTGTAGTCAGCTCAGCCTATCAGAAGTCATGTAACACCTGCCTGTAGTCAGCTCAGCCAATCAGCAGTCATGAAAAACTACACTGTAGTCAGCTCAGCCAATCAGCAGCCATATAACACTCAAATGTAGTCAGCTCAGCCAATCAGCAGCCATGTAACACTCAAATGTAGTCAGCTCAGCCAATCAGCAGTCATGTAAAACTACACTATAGTAATCTCAGCCAATCAGCAGCCATGTAACAGTCAAATGTAATCAGTTCAGCCAATCAGAAGTCATGTAACACTAGCATGTAGTCAGTTCACCCAATTAGCAGCCATGTAACACTAGCCTGTAGTCAGCTCAGCCAATCAGCAGTCGTGTAACACTAGCCTTTAGTCAGCGCAGCCAATCAGCAGTCATATAAAACAAGCCTGTAGTGACTTCAACCAATCAGCAGTCATGTAACACTAGACTGTAGTCAGCTCAGCCTATCAGAAGTCATGTAACACCTGCCTGTAGTCAGCTCAGCCAATCAGCAGTCATGAAAAACTACACTGTAGTCAGCTCAGCCAATCAGCAGCCATATAACACTCAAATGTAGTCAGCTCAGCCAATCAGCAGCCATGTAACACTAACCTGCAGTCAGCTCAGCCAGTCAGAAGTCAGGTAGCACTAGCCTGTAGTCAGCTCAGCCAAACAGCAGCTGTGTAACACTCAAATGTAGTCAGCCCAGCCAATCAGCAGTCATGTAAAACTACACTATAGTAATCTCAGCCAATCAGCAGCCATGTAACAGTCAAATGTAGTCAGCTCAGCCAATCAGCAGCCATGTAACACTAGACTGTAGTCAGCTCACCCAGTCAGCAGCCATGTGACACTAGACTGTAGCCAGCTCAGCCAATCAGAAGTCATGTAACACTAGCCTGTAGTCATCTCAGGCAATCATCAGCTATGTAACAGTCAAATGTAGTCAGCTCAGCCAATCAGAATAAAAGTAACACTAGCCTGTAGTCAGCTCAGCCAATCAGAAGAAAAGTAATGCTAGCCTGTCGTCAGCTCAGCCAATCACAAGTCATGTAACACCTGCCTGTAGTCAGCTCAGCCAATAAGCAGTCATGTAAAACTACACTGTAGTCAGCTCAGCCAATCAGCAGCTATATAAAACTACACTGTAGTCAGCTCAGCCAATCAGCAGCTATGTAACACTCAAATGTAGTCAGCTCAGCCAATCAGCAGCCATGTGACACTCAAATGTAGTCAGCTCAGCCAATCAGCAGTCATGTAACACTAGACTGTAGTCAGTTCAGCCTATCAGAAGTCATGTAACACCTGCCTGTAGTCAGCTCAGCCAATCAGCAGTCATGAAAAACTACACTGTAGTCAGCTCAGCCAATCAGCAGCCATATAACACTCAAATGTAGTCAGCTCAGCCAATCAGCAGCCATGTAACACTCAAATGTAGTCAGCTCAGCCAATCAGCAGTCATGTAAAACTACACTATAGTAATCTCAGCCAATCAGCAGCCATGTAACAGTCAAATGTAGTCAGCTCAGCCAATCAGAAGACATGTAACAATAGACTGTAGTCAGCTCAGCCAGTCAGCAGCTATGTAACAGTCAAATGTAGTCAGCTCAGCCAATCAGAATAAAAGTAACACTAGCCTGTAGTCAGCTCAGCCAATCAGAAGAAAAGTAATGCTAGCCTGTCGTCGGTTCAGCCAATCACAAGTCATGTAACACCTGCCTGAAGTCAGCTCAGCCAATAAGCAGTCATGTAAAACTACACTGTAGTCAGCTCAGCCAATCAGCAGCCATGTAACACTCAAATGTAGTCAGCTCAGCCAATCAGCAGTCATGTAAAACTACACTATAGTAATCTCAGCCAATCAGCAGCCATGTAACAGTCAAATGTAATCAGTTCAGCCAATCAGAAGTCATGTAACACTAGCATGTAGTCAGTTCACCCAATTAGCAGCCATGTAACACTAGCCTGTAGTCAGCTCAGCCAATCAGCAGTCGTGTAACACTAGCCTTTAGTCAGCGCAGCCAATCAGCAGTCATATAAAACAAGCCTGTAGTGACTTCAACCAATCAGCAGTCATGTAACACTAGACTGTAGTCAGCTCAGCCTATCAGAAGTCATGTAACACCTGCCTGTAGTCAGCTCAGCCAATCAGCAGTCATGAAAAACTACACTGTAGTCAGCTCAGCCAATCAGCAGCCATATAACACTCAAATGTAGTCAGCTCAGCCAATCAGCAGCCATGTAACACTCAAATGTAGTCAGCTCAGCCAATCAGCAGTCATGTAAAACTACACTATAGTAATCTCAGCCAATCAGCAGCCATGTAACAGTCAAATGTAATCAGTTCAGCCAATCAGAAGTCATGTAACACTAGCATGTAGTCAGTTCACCCAATTAGCAGCCATGTAACACTAGCCTGTAGTCAGCTCAGCCAATCAGCAGTCGTGTAACACTAGCCTTTAGTCAGCGCAGCCAATCAGCAGTCATATAAAACAAGCCTGTAGTGACTTCAACCAATCAGCAGTCATGTAACACTAGACTGTAGTCAGCTCAGCCTATCAGAAGTCATGTAACACCTGCCTGTAGTCAGCTCAGCCAATCAGCAGTCATGAAAAACTACACTGTAGTCAGCTCAGCCAATCAGCAGCCATATAACACTCAAATGTAGTCAGCTCAGCCAATCAGCAGCCATGTAACACTAACCTGCAGTCAGCTCAGCCAGTCAGAAGTCAGGTAGCACTAGCCTGTAGTCAGCTCAGCCAAACAGCAGCTGTGTAACACTCAAATGTAGTCAGCCCAGCCAATCAGCAGTCATGTAAAACTACACTATAGTAATCTCAGCCAATCAGCAGCCATGTAACAGTCAAATGTAGTCAGCTCAGCCAATCAGCAGCCATGTAACACTAGACTGTAGTCAGCTCACCCAGTCAGCAGCCATGTGACACTAGACTGTAGCCAGCTCAGCCAATCAGAAGTCATGTAACACTAGCCTGTAGTCATCTCAGGCAATCATCAGCTATGTAACAGTCAAATGTAGTCAGCTCAGCCAATCAGAATAAAAGTAACACTAGCCTGTAGTCAGCTCAGCCAATCAGAAGAAAAGTAATGCTAGCCTGTCGTCAGCTCAGCCAATCACAAGTCATGTAACACCTGCCTGTAGTCAGCTCAGCCAATAAGCAGTCATGTAAAACTACACTGTAGTCAGCTCAGCCAATCAGCAGCTATATAAAACTACACTGTAGTCAGCTCAGCCAATCAGCAGCTATGTAACACTCAAATGTAGTCAGCTCAGCCAATCAGCAGCCATGTGACACTCAAATGTAGTCAGCTCAGCCAATCAGCAGTCATGTAACACTAGACTGTAGTCAGTTCAGCCTATCAGAAGTCATGTAACACCTGCCTGTAGTCAGCTCAGCCAATCAGCAGTCATGAAAAACTACACTGTAGTCAGCTCAGCCAATCAGCAGCCATATAACACTCAAATGTAGTCAGCTCAGCCAATCAGCAGCCATGTAACACTCAAATGTAGTCAGCTCAGCCAATCAGCAGTCATGTAAAACTACACTATAGTAATCTCAGCCAATCAGCAGCCATGTAACAGTCAAATGTAGTCAGCTCAGCCAATCAGAAGACATGTAACAATAGACTGTAGTCAGCTCAGCCAGTCAGCAGCTATGTAACAGTCAAATGTAGTCAGCTCAGCCAATCAGAATAAAAGTAACACTAGCCTGTAGTCAGCTCAGCCAATCAGAAGAAAAGTAATGCTAGCCTGTCGTCGGTTCAGCCAATCACAAGTCATGTAACACCTGCCTGAAGTCAGCTCAGCCAATAAGCAGTCATGTAAAACTACACTGTAGTCAGCTCAGCCAATCAGCAGCCATGTAACACTCAAATGTAGTCAGCTCAGCCAATCAGCAGTCATGTAAAACTACACTATAGTAATCTCAGCCAATCAGCAGCCATGTAACAGTCAAATGTAATCAGTTCAGCCAATCAGAAGTCATGTAACACTAGCATGTAGTCAGTTCACCCAATTAGCAGCCATGTAACACTAGCCTGTAGTCAGCTCAGCCAATCAGCAGTCGTGTAACACTAGCCTTTAGTCAGCGCAGCCAATCAGCAGTCATATAAAACAAGCCTGTAGTGACTTCAACCAATCAGCAGTCATGTAACACTAGACTGTAGTCAGCTCAGCCTATCAGAAGTCATGTAACACCTGCCTGTAGTCAGCTCAGCCAATCAGCAGTCATGAAAAACTACACTGTAGTCAGCTCAGCCAATCAGCAGCCATATAACACTCAAATGTAGTCAGCTCAGCCAATCAGCAGCCATGTAACACTCAAATGTAGTCAGCTCAGCCAATCAGCAGTCATGTAAAACTACACTATAGTAATCTCAGCCAATCAGCAGCCATGTAACAGTCAAATGTAATCAGTTCAGCCAATCAGAAGTCATGTAACACTAGCATGTAGTCAGTTCACCCAATTAGCAGCCATGTAACACTAGCCTGTAGTCAGCTCAGCCAATCAGCAGTCGTGTAACACTAGCCTTTAGTCAGCGCAGCCAATCAGCAGTCATATAAAACAAGCCTGTAGTGACTTCAACCAATCAGCAGTCATGTAACACTAGACTGTAGTCAGCTCAGCCTATCAGAAGTCATGTAACACCTGCCTGTAGTCAGCTCAGCCAATCAGCAGTCATGAAAAACTACACTGTAGTCAGCTCAGCCAATCAGCAGCCATATAACACTCAAATGTAGTCAGCTCAGCCAATCAGCAGCCATGTAACACTCAAATGTAGTCAGCTCAGCCAATCAGCAGTCATGTAAAACTACACTATAGTAATCTCAGCCAATCAGCAGCCATGTAACAGTCAAATGTAATCAGTTCAGCCAATCAGAAGTCATGTAACACTAGCATGTAGTCAGTTCACCCAATTAGCAGCCATGTAACACTAGCCTGTAGTCAGCTCAGGCAATCAGCAGTCGTGTAACACTAGCCTTTAGTCAGCGCAGCCAATCAGCAGTCATATAAAACAAGCCTGTAGTGACTTCAACCAATCAGCAGTCATGTAACACTAGACTGTAGTCAGCTCAGCCTATCAGAAGTCATGTAACACCTGCCTGTAGTCAGCTCAGCCAATCAGCAGTCATGAAAAACTACACTGTAGTCAGCTCAGCCAATCAGCAGCCATATAACACTCAAATGTAGTCAGCTCAGCCAATCAGCAGCCATGTAACACTAACCTGCAGTCAGCTCAGCCAGTCAGAAGTCAGGTAGCACTAGCCTGTAGTCAGCTCAGCCAAACAGCAGCTGTGTAACACTCAAATGTAGTCAGCCCTGCCAATCAGCAGTCATGTAAAACTACACTATAGTAATCTCAGCCAATCAGCAGCCATGTAACAGTCAAATGTAGTCAGCTCAGCCAATCAGCAGCCATGTAACACTAGACTGTAGTCAGCTCACCCAGTCAGCAGCCATGTGACACTAGACTGTAGCCAGCTCAGCCAATCAGAAGTCATGTAACACTAGCCTGTAGTCATCTCAGGCAATCATCAGCTATGTAACAGTCAAATGTAGTCAGCTCAGCCAATCAGAATAAAAGTAACACTAGCCTGTAGTCAGCTCAGCCAATCAGAAGAAAAGTAATGCTAGCCTGTCGTCAGCTCAGCCAATCACAAGTCATGTAACACCTGCCTGTAGTCAGCTCAGCCAATAAGCAGTCATGTAAAACTACACTGTAGTCAGCTCAGCTAATCAGCAGCTATATAAAACTACACTGTAGTCAGCTCAGCCAATCAGCAGCTATGTAACACTCAAATGTAGTCAGCTCAGCCAATCAGCAGCCATGTGACACTCAAATGTAGTCAGCTCAGCCAATCAGCAGTCATGTAACACTAGACTGTAGTCAGTTCAGCCTATCAGAAGTCATGTAACACCTGCCTGTAGTCAGCTCAGCCAATCAGCAGTCATGAAAAACTACACTGTAGTCAGCTCAGCCAATCAGCAGCCATATAACACTCAAATGTAGTCAGCTCAGCCAATCAGCAGCCATGTAACACTCAAATGTAGTCAGCTCAGCCAATCAGCAGTCATGTAAAACTACACTATAGTAATCTCAGCCAATCAGCAGCCATGTAACAGTCAAATGTAGTCAGCTCAGCCAATCAGAAGACATGTAACAATAGACTGTAGTCAGCTCAGCCAGTCAGCAGCTATGTAACAGTCAAATGTAGTCAGCTCAGCCAATCAGAATAAAAGTAACACTAGCCTGTAGTCAGCTCAGCCAATCAGAAGAAAAGTAATGCTAGCCTGTCGTCGGTTCAGCCAATCACAAGTCATGTAACACCTGCCTGAAGTCAGCTCAGCCAATAAGCAGTCATGTAAAACTACACTGTAGTCAGCTCAGCCAATCAGCAGCCATGTAACACTCAAATGTAGTCAGCTCAGCCAATCAGCAGTCATGTAAAACTACACTATAGTAATCTCAGCCAATCAGCAGCCATGTAACAGTCAAATGTAATCAGTTCAGCCAATCAGAAGTCATGTAACACTAGCATGTAGTCAGTTCACCCAATTAGCAGCCATGTAACACTAGCCTGTAGTCAGCTCAGCCAATCAGCAGTCGTGTAACACTAGCCTTTAGTCAGCGCAGCCAATCAGCAGTCATATAAAACAAGCCTGTAGTGACTTCAACCAATCAGCAGTCATGTAACACTAGACTGTAGTCAGCTCAGCCTATCAGAAGTCATGTAACACCTGCCTGTAGTCAGCTCAGCCAATCAGCAGTCATGAAAAACTACACTGTAGTCAGCTCAGCCAATCAGCAGCCATATAACACTCAAATGTAGTCAGCTCAGCCAATCAGCAGCCATGTAACACTAACCTGCAGTCAGCTCAGCCAGTCAGAAGTCAGGTAGCACTAGCCTGTAGTCAGCTCAGCCAAACAGCAGCTGTGTAACACTCAAATGTAGTCAGCCCAGCCAATCAGCAGTCATGTAAAACTACACTATAGTAATCTCAGCCAATCAGCAGCCATGTAACAGTCAAATGTAGTCAGCTCAGCCAATCAGCAGCCATGTAACACTAGACTGTAGTCAGCTCACCCAGTCAGCAGCCATGTGACACTAGACTGTAGCCAGCTCAGCCAATCAGAAGTCATGTAACACTAGCCTGTAGTCATCTCAGGCAATCATCAGCTATGTAACAGTCAAATGTAGTCAGCTCAGCCAATCAGAATAAAAGTAACACTAGCCTGTAGTCAGCTCAGCCAATCAGAAGAAAAGTAATGCTAGCCTGTCGTCAGCTCAGCCAATCACAAGTCATGTAACACCTGCCTGTAGTCAGCTCAGCCAATAAGCAGTCATGTAAAACTACACTGTAGTCAGCTCAGCCAATCAGCAGCTATATAAAACTACACTGTAGTCAGCTCAGCCAATCAGCAGCTATGTAACACTCAAATGTAGTCAGCTCAGCCAATCAGCAGCCATGTGACACTCAAATGTAGTCAGCTCAGCCAATCAGCAGTCATGTAACACTAGACTGTAGTCAGCTCAGCCTATCAGAAGTCATGTAACACCTGCCTGTAGTCAGCTCAGCCAATCAGCAGTCATGAAAAACTACACTGTAGTCAGCTCAGCCAATCAGCAGCCATATAACACTCAAATGTAGTCAGCTCAGCCAATCAGCAGCCATGTAACACTCAAATGTAGTCAGCTCAGCCAATCAGCAGTCATGTAAAACTACACTATAGTAATCTCAGCCAATCAGCAGCCATGTAACAGTCAAATGTAATCAGTTCAGCCAATCAGAAGTCATGTAACACTAGCATGTAGTCAGTTCACCCAATTAGCAGCCATGTAACACTAGCCTGTAGTCAGCTCAGGCAATCAGCAGTCGTGTAACACTAGCCTTTAGTCAGCGCAGCCAATCAGCAGTCATATAAAACAAGCCTGTAGTGACTTCAACCAATCAGCAGTCATGTAACACTAGACTGTAGTCAGCTCAGCCTATCAGAAGTCATGTAACACCTGCCTGTAGTCAGCTCAGCCAATCAGCAGTCATGAAAAACTACACTGTAGTCAGCTCAGCCAATCAGCAGCCATATAACACTCAAATGTAGTCAGCTCAGCCAATCAGCAGCCATGTAACACTAACCTGCAGTCAGCTCAGCCAGTCAGAAGTCAGGTAGCACTAGCCTGTAGTCAGCTCAGCCAAACAGCAGCTGTGTAACACTCAAATGTAGTCAGCCCTGCCAATCAGCAGTCATGTAAAACTACACTATAGTAATCTCAGCCAATCAGCAGCCATGTAACAGTCAAATGTAGTCAGCTCAGCCAATCAGCAGCCATGTAACACTAGACTGTAGTCAGCTCACCCAGTCAGCAGCCATGTGACACTAGACTGTAGCCAGCTCAGCCAATCAGAAGTCATGTAACACTAGCCTGTAGTCATCTCAGGCAATCATCAGCTATGTAACAGTCAAATGTAGTCAGCTCAGCCAATCAGAATAAAAGTAACACTAGCCTGTAGTCAGCTCAGCCAATCAGAAGAAAAGTAATGCTAGCCTGTCGTCAGCTCAGCCAATCACAAGTCATGTAACACCTGCCTGTAGTCAGCTCAGCCAATAAGCAGTCATGTAAAACTACACTGTAGTCAGCTCAGCCAATCAGCAGCTATATAAAACTACACTGTAGTCAGCTCAGCCAATCAGCAGCTATGTAACACTCAAATGTAGTCAGCTCAGCCAATCAGCAGCCATGTGACACTCAAATGTAGTCAGCTCAGCCAATCAGCAGTCATGTAACACTAGACTGTAGTCAGCTCAGCCTATCAGAAGTCATGTAACACCTGCCTGTAGTCAGCTCAGCCAATCAGCAGTCATGAAAAACTACACTGTAGTCAGCTCAGCCAATCAGCAGCCATATAACACTCAAATGTAGTCAGCTCAGCCAATCAGCAGCCATGTAACACTCAAATGTAGTCAGCTCAGCCAATCAGCAGTCATGTAAAACTACACTATAGTAATCTCAGCCAATCAGCAGCCATGTAACAGTCAAATGTAGTCAGCTCAGCCAATCAGAAGACATGTAACAATAGACTGTAGTCAGCTCAGCCAGTCAGCAGCTATGTAACAGTCAAATGTAGTCAGCTCAGCCAATCAGAATAAAAGTAACACTAGCCTGTAGTCAGCTCAGCCAATCAGAAGAAAAGTAATGCTAGCCTGTCGTCGGTTCAGCCAATCACAAGTCATGTAACACCTGCCTGTAGTCAGCTCAGCCAATAAGCAGTCATGTAAAACTACACTGTAGTCAGCTCAGCCAATCAGCAGCCATGTAACACTCAAATGTAGTCAGCTCAGCCAATCAGCAGTCATGTAAAACTACACTATAGTAATCTCAGCCAATCAGCAGCCATGTAACAGTCAAATGTAATCAGCTCAGCCAATCAGAAGTCATGTAACACTAGCATGTAGTCAGTTCACCCAATTAGCAGCCATGTAACACTAGCCTGTAGTCAGCTCAGCCAATCAGCAGTCGTGTAACACTAGCCTTTAGTCAGCGCAGCCAATCAGCAGTCATATAAAACAAGCCTGTAGTGACTTCAACCAATCAGCAGTCATGTAACACTAGACTGTAGTCAGCTCAGCCTATCAGAAGTCATGTAACACCTGCCTGTAGTCAGCTCAGCCAATCAGCAGTCATGAAAAACTACACTGTAGTCAGCTCAGCCAATCAGCAGCCATATAACACTCAAATGTAGTCAGCTCAGCCAATCAGCAGCCATGTAACACTAACCTGCAGTCAGCTCAGCCGGTCAGAAGTCAGGTAGCACTAGCCTGTAGTCAGCTCAGCCAAACAGCAGCTGTGTAACACTCAAATGTAGTCAGCCCAGCCAATCAGCAGTCATGTAAAACTACACTATAGTAATCTCAGCCAATCAGCAGCCATGTAACAGTCAAATGTAGTCAGCTCAGCCAATCAGCAGCCATGTAACACTAGACTGTAGTCAACTCACCCAGTCAGCAGCCATGTGACACTAAACTGTAGCCAGCTCAGCCAATCAGAAGTCATGTAACACTAGCCTGTAGTCATCTCAGGCAATCATCAGCTATGTAACAGTCAAATGTAGTCAGCTCAGCCAATCAGAATAAAAGTAACACTAGCCTGTAGTCAGCTCAGCCAATCAGAAGAAAAGTAATGCTAGCCTGTCGTCAGCTCAGCCAATCACAAGTCATGTAACACCTGCCTGTAGTCAGCTCAGCCAATCAGCAGTCATGTAAAACTACACTGTAGTCAGCTCAGCCAATCAGCAGCTATATAAAACTACACTGTAGTCAGCTCAGCCAATCAGCAGCTATGTAACACTCAAATGTAGTCAGCTCAGCCAATCAGCAGCCATGTGACACTCAAATGTAGTCAGCTCAGCCAATCAGCAGTCATGTAACACTAGACTGTAGTCAGCTCAGCCTATCAGAAGTCATGTAACACCTGCCTGTAGTCAGCTCAGCCAATCAGCAGTCATGAAAAACTACACTGTAGTCAGCTCAGCCAATCAGCAGCCATATAACACTCAAATGTAGTCAGCTCAGCCAATCAGCAGCCATGTAACACTCAAATGTAGTCAGCTCAGCCAATCAGCAGTCATGTAAAACTACACTATAGTAATCTCAGCCAATCAGCAGCCATGTAACAGTCAAATGTAATCAGTTCAGCCAATCAGAAGTCATGTAACACTAGCATGTAGTCAGTTCACCCAATTAGCAGCCATGTAACACTAGCCTGTAGTCAGCTCAGCCAATCAGCAGTCGTGTAACACTAGCCTTTAGTCAGCGCAGCCAATCAGCAGTCATATAAAACAAGCCTGTAGTGACTTCAACCAATCAGCAGTCATGTAACACTAGACTGTAGTCAGCTCAGCCTATCAGAAGTCATGTAACACCTGCCTGTAGTCAGCTCAGCCAATCAGCAGTCATGAAAAACTACACTGTAGTCAGCTCAGCCAATCAGCAGCCATATAACACTCAAATGTAGTCAGCTCAGCCAATCAGCAGCCATGTAACACTAACCTGCAGTCAGCTCAGCCAGTCAGAAGTCAGGTAGCACTAGCCTGTAGTCAGCTCAGCCAAACAGCAGCTGTGTAACACTCAAATGTAGTCAGCCCAGCCAATCAGCAGTCATGTAAAACTACACTATAGTAATCTCAGCCAATCAGCAGCCATGTAACAGTCAAATGTAGTCAGCTCAGCCAATCAGCAGCCATGTAACACTAGACTGTAGTCAGCTCACCCAGTCAGCAGCCATGTGACACTAGACTGTAGCCAGCTCAGCCAATCAGAAGTCATGTAACACTAGCCTGTAGTCATCTCAGGCAATCATCAGCTATGTAACAGTCAAATGTAGTCAGCTCAGCCAATCAGAATAAAAGTAACACTAGCCTGTAGTCAGCTCAGCCAATCAGAAGAAAAGTAATGCTAGCCTGTCGTCAGCTCAGCCAATCACAAGTCATGTAACACCTGCCTGTAGTCAGCTCAGCCAATAAGCAGTCATGTAAAACTACACTGTAGTCAGCTCAGCCAATCAGCAGCTATATAAAACTACACTGTAGTCAGCTCAGCCAATCAGCAGCTATGTAACACTCAAATGTAGTCAGCTCAGCCAATCAGCAGCCATGTGACACTCAAATGTAGTCAGCTCAGCCAATCAGCAGTCATGTAACACTAGACTGTAGTCAGTTCAGCCTATCAGAAGTCATGTAACACCTGCCTGTAGTCAGCTCAGCCAATCAGCAGTCATGAAAAACTACACTGTAGTCAGCTCAGCCAATCAGCAGCCATATAACACTCAAATGTAGTCAGCTCAGCCAATCAGCAGCCATGTAACACTCAAATGTAGTCAGCTCAGCCAATCAGCAGTCATGTAAAACTACACTATAGTAATCTCAGCCAATCAGCAGCCATGTAACAGTCAAATGTAGTCAGCTCAGCCAATCAGAAGACATGTAACAATAGACTGTAGTCAGCTCAGCCAGTCAGCAGCTATGTAACAGTCAAATGTAGTCAGCTCAGCCAATCAGAATAAAAGTAACACTAGCCTGTAGTCAGCTCAGCCAATCAGAAGAAAAGTAATGCTAGCCTGTCGTCGGTTCAGCCAATCACAAGTCATGTAACACCTGCCTGAAGTCAGCTCAGCCAATAAGCAGTCATGTAAAACTACACTGTAGTCAGCTCAGCCAATCAGCAGCCATGTAACACTCAAATGTAGTCAGCTCAGCCAATCAGCAGTCATGTAAAACTACACTATAGTAATCTCAGCCAATCAGCAGCCATGTAACAGTCAAATGTAATCAGTTCAGCCAATCAGAAGTCATGTAACACTAGCATGTAGTCAGTTCACCCAATTAGCAGCCATGTAACACTAGCCTGTAGTCAGCTCAGCCAATCAGCAGTCGTGTAACACTAGCCTTTAGTCAGCGCAGCCAATCAGCAGTCATATAAAACAAGCCTGTAGTGACTTCAACCAATCAGCAGTCATGTAACACTAGACTGTAGTCAGCTCAGCCTATCAGAAGTCATGTAACACCTGCCTGTAGTCAGCTCAGCCAATCAGCAGTCATGAAAAACTACACTGTAGTCAGCTCAGCCAATCAGCAGCCATATAACACTCAAATGTAGTCAGCTCAGCCAATCAGCAGCCATGTAACACTCAAATGTAGTCAGCTCAGCCAATCAGCAGTCATGTAAAACTACACTATAGTAATCTCAGCCAATCAGCAGCCATGTAACAGTCAAATGTAATCAGTTCAGCCAATCAGAAGTCATGTAACACTAGCATGTAGTCAGTTCACCCAATTAGCAGCCATGTAACACTAGCCTGTAGTCAGCTCAGCCAATCAGCAGTCGTGTAACACTAGCCTTTAGTCAGCGCAGCCAATCAGCAGTCATATAAAACAAGCCTGTAGTGACTTCAACCAATCAGCAGTCATGTAACACTAGACTGTAGTCAGCTCAGCCTATCAGAAGTCATGTAACACCTGCCTGTAGTCAGCTCAGCCAATCAGCAGTCATGAAAAACTACACTGTAGTCAGCTCAGCCAATCAGCAGCCATATAACACTCAAATGTAGTCAGCTCAGCCAATCAGCAGCCATGTAACACTAACCTGCAGTCAGCTCAGCCAGTCAGAAGTCAGGTAGCACTAGCCTGTAGTCAGCTCAGCCAAACAGCAGCTGTGTAACACTCAAATGTAGTCAGCCCAGCCAATCAGCAGTCATGTAAAACTACACTATAGTAATCTCAGCCAATCAGCAGCCATGTAACAGTCAAATGTAGTCAGCTCAGCCAATCAGCAGCCATGTAACACTAGACTGTAGTCAGCTCACCCAGTCAGCAGCCATGTGACACTAGACTGTAGCCAGCTCAGCCAATCAGAAGTCATGTAACACTAGCCTGTAGTCATCTCAGGCAATCATCAGCTATGTAACAGTCAAATGTAGTCAGCTCAGCCAATCAGAATAAAAGTAACACTAGCCTGTAGTCAGCTCAGCCAATCAGAAGAAAAGTAATGCTAGCCTGTCGTCAGCTCAGCCAATCACAAGTCATGTAACACCTGCCTGTAGTCAGCTCAGCCAATAAGCAGTCATGTAAAACTACACTGTAGTCAGCTCAGCCAATCAGCAGCTATATAAAACTACACTGTAGTCAGCTCAGCCAATCAGCAGCTATGTAACACTCAAATGTAGTCAGCTCAGCCAATCAGCAGCCATGTGACACTCAAATGTAGTCAGCTCAGCCAATCAGCAGTCATGTAACACTAGACTGTAGTCAGTTCAGCCTATCAGAAGTCATGTAACACCTGCCTGTAGTCAGCTCAGCCAATCAGCAGTCATGAAAAACTACACTGTAGTCAGCTCAGCCAATCAGCAGCCATATAACACTCAAATGTAGTCAGCTCAGCCAATCAGCAGCCATGTAACACTCAAATGTAGTCAGCTCAGCCAATCAGCAGTCATGTAAAACTACACTATAGTAATCTCAGCCAATCAGCAGCCATGTAACAGTCAAATGTAGTCAGCTCAGCCAATCAGAAGACATGTAACAATAGACTGTAGTCAGCTCAGCCAGTCAGCAGCTATGTAACAGTCAAATGTAGTCAGCTCAGCCAATCAGAATAAAAGTAACACTAGCCTGTAGTCAGCTCAGCCAATCAGAAGAAAAGTAATGCTAGCCTGTCGTCGGTTCAGCCAATCACAAGTCATGTAACACCTGCCTGAAGTCAGCTCAGCCAATAAGCAGTCATGTAAAACTACACTGTAGTCAGCTCAGCCAATCAGCAGCCATGTAACACTCAAATGTAGTCAGCTCAGCCAATCAGCAGTCATGTAAAACTACACTATAGTAATCTCAGCCAATCAGCAGCCATGTAACAGTCAAATGTAATCAGTTCAGCCAATCAGAAGTCATGTAACACTAGCATGTAGTCAGTTCACCCAATTAGCAGCCATGTAACACTAGCCTGTAGTCAGCTCAGCCAATCAGCAGTCGTGTAACACTAGCCTTTAGTCAGCGCAGCCAATCAGCAGTCATATAAAACAAGCCTGTAGTGACTTCAACCAATCAGCAGTCATGTAACACTAGACTGTAGTCAGCTCAGCCTATCAGAAGTCATGTAACACCTGCCTGTAGTCAGCTCAGCCAATCAGCAGTCATGAAAAACTACACTGTAGTCAGCTCAGCCAATCAGCAGCCATATAACACTCAAATGTAGTCAGCTCAGCCAATCAGCAGCCATGTAACACTCAAATGTAGTCAGCTCAGCCAATCAG
Source organism: Centroberyx gerrardi (assembly GCF_048128805.1). NCBI lineage: Eukaryota > Metazoa > Chordata > Actinopteri > Beryciformes > Berycidae > Centroberyx > Centroberyx gerrardi. The sequence continues at coordinate 315,240 of NW_027605187.1, forward strand.
CAGTCATGTAAAACTACACTATAGTAATCTCAGCCAATCAGCAGCCATGTAACAGTCAAATGTAATCAGCCAATCAGAAGTCATGTAACACTAGCATGTAGTCAGTTCACCCAATTAGCAGCCATGTAACACTAGCCTGTAGTCAGCTCAGCCAATCAGCAGTCGTGTAACACTAGCCTTTAGTCAGCGCAGCCAATCAGCAGTCATATAAAACAAGCCTGTAGTGACTTCAACCAATCAGCAGTCATGTAACACTAGACTGTAGTCAGCTCAGCCTATCAGAAGTCATGTAACACCTGCCTGTCGTCAGCTCAGCCAATCAGCAGTCATGAAAAACTACACTGTAGTCAGCTCAGCCAATCAGCAGCCATATAACACTCAAATGTAGTCAGCTCAGCCAATCAGCAGCCATGTAACACTAACCTGCAGTCAGCTCAGCCAATCAGCAGCCATGTAACAGTCAAATGTAATCAGTTCAGCCAATCAGAAGTCATGTAACACTAGCATGTAGTCAGTTCACCCAATTAGCAGCCATGTAACACTAGCCTGTAGTCAGCTCAGGCAATCAGCAGTCGTGTAACACTAGCCTTTAGTCAGCGCAGCCAATCAGCAGTCATATAAAACAAGCCTGTAGTGACTTCAACCAATCAGCAGTCATGTAACACTAGACTGTAGTCAGCTCAGCCTATCAGAAGTCATGTAACACCTGCCTGTAGTCAGCTCAGCCAATCAGCAGTCATGAAAAACTACACTGTAGTCAGCTCAGCCAATCAGCAGCCATATAACACTCAAATGTAGTCAGCTCAGCCAATCAGCAGCCATGTAACACTAACCTGCAGTCAGCTCAGCCAGTCAGAAGTCAGGTAGCACTAGCCTGTAGTCAGCTCAGCCAAACAGCAGCTGTGTAACACTCAAATGTAGTCAGCCCAGCCAATCAGCAGTCATGTAAAACTACACTATAGTAATCTCAGCCAATCAGCAGCCATGTAACAGTCAAATGTAGTCAGCTCAGCCAATCAGCAGCCATGTAACACTAGACTGTAGTCAGCTCACCCAGTCAGCAGCCATGTGACACTAGACTGTAGCCAGCTCAGCCAATCAGAAGTCATGTAACACTAGCCTGTAGTCATCTCAGGCAATCATCAGCTATGTAACAGTCAAATGTAGTCAGCTCAGCCAATCAGAATAAAAGTAACACTAGCCTGTAGTCAGCTCAGCCAATCAGAAGAAAAGTAATGCTAGCCTGTCGTCAGCTCAGCCAATCACAAGTCATGTAACACCTGCCTGTAGTCAGCTCAGCCAATAAGCAGTCATGTAAAACTACACTGTAGTCAGCTCAGCCAATCAGCAGCTATATAAAACTACACTGTAGTCAGCTCAGCCAATCAGCAGCTATGTAACACTCAAATGTAGTCAGCTCAGCCAATCAGCAGCCATGTGACACTCAAATGTAGTCAGCTCAGCCAATCAGCAGTCATGTAACACTAGACTGTAGTCAGCTCAGCCTATCAGAAGTCATGTAACACCTGCCTGTAGTCAGCTCAGCCAATCAGCAGTCATGAAAAACTACACTGTAGTCAGCTCAGCCAATCAGCAGCCATATAACACTCAAATGTAGTCAGCTCAGCCAATCAGCAGCCATGTAACACTCAAATGTAGTCAGCTCAGCCAATCAGCAGTCATGTAAAACTACACTATAGTAATCTCAGCCAATCAGCAGCCATGTAACAGTCAAATGTAATCAGTTCAGCCAATCAGAAGTCATGTAACACTAGCATGTAGTCAGTTCACCCAATTAGCAGCCATGTAACACTAGCCTGTAGTCAGCTCAGCCAATCAGCAGTCGTGTAACACTAGCCTTTAGTCAGCGCAGCCAATCAGCAGTCATATAAAACAAGCCTGTAGTGACTTCAACCAATCAGCAGTCATGTAACACTAGACTGTAGTCAGCTCAGCCTATCAGAAGTCATGTAACACCTGCCTGTAGTCAGCTCAGCCAATCAGCAGTCATGAAAAACTACACTGTAGTCAGCTCAGCCAATCAGCAGCCATATAACACTCAAATGTAGTCAGCTCAGCCAATCAGCAGCCATGTAACACTAACCTGCAGTCAGCTCAGCCAGTCAGAAGTCAGGTAGCACTAGCCTGTAGTCAGCTCAGCCAAACAGCAGCTGTGTAACACTCAAATGTAGTCAGCCCAGCCAATCAGCAGTCATGTAAAACTACACTATAGTAATCTCAGCCAATCAGCAGCCATGTAACAGTCAAATGTAGTCAGCTCAGCCAATCAGCAGCCATGTAACACTAGACTGTAGTCAGCTCACCCAGTCAGCAGCCATGTGACACTAGACTGTAGCCAGCTCAGCCAATCAGAAGTCATGTAACACTAGCCTGTAGTCATCTCAGGCAATCATCAGCTATGTAACAGTCAAATGTAGTCAGCTCAGCCAATCAGAATAAAAGTAACACTAGCCTGTAGTCAGCTCAGCCAATCAGAAGAAAAGTAATGCTAGCCTGTCGTCAGCTCAGCCAATCACAAGTCATGTAACACCTGCCTGTAGTCAGCTCAGCCAATAAGCAGTCATGTAAAACTACACTGTAGTCAGCTCAGCCAATCAGCAGCTATATAAAACTACACTGTAGTCAGCTCAGCCAATCAGCAGCTATGTAACACTCAAATGTAGTCAGCTCAGCCAATCAGCAGCCATGTGACACTCAAATGTAGTCAGCTCAGCCAATCAGCAGTCATGTAACACTAGACTGTAGTCAGCTCAGCCTATCAGAAGTCATGTAACACCTGCCTGTAGTCAGCTCAGCCAATCAGCAGTCATGAAAAACTACACTGTAGTCAGCTCAGCCAATCAGCAGCCATATAACACTCAAATGTAGTCAGCTCAGCCAATCAGCAGCCATGTAACACTCAAATGTAGTCAGCTCAGCCAATCAGCAGTCATGTAAAACTACACTATAGTAATCTCAGCCAATCAGCAGCCATGTAACAGTCAAATGTAGTCAGCTCAGCCAATCAGAAGACATGTAACAATAGACTGTAGTCAGCTCAGCCAGTCAGCAGCTATGTAACAGTCAAATGTAGTCAGCTCAGCCAATCAGAATAAAAGTAACACTAGCCTGTAGTCAGCTCAGCCAATCAGAAGAAAAGTAATGCTAGCCTGTCGTCGGCTCAGCCAATCGCAAGTCATGTAACACCTGCCTGTAGTCAGCTCAGCCAATAAGCAGTCATGTAAAACTACACTGTAGTCAGCTCAGCCAATCAGCAGCCATGTAACACTCAAATGTAGTCAGCTCAGCCAATCAGCAGTCATGTAAAACTACACTATAGTAATCTCAGCCAATCAGCAGCCATGTAACAGTCAAATGTAATCAGCTCAGCCAATCAGAAGACATGTAACAATAGACTGTAGTCAGCTCAGCCAGTCAGCAGCCATGTAACACTAGACTGTAGCCAGCTCAGCCAATCAGAAGTCATGTAACACTAGCATGTAGTCAGTTCACCCAATTAGCAGCCATGTAACACTAGCCTGTAGTCAGCTCAGGCAATCAGCAGTCGTGTAACACTAGCCTTTAGTCAGCGCAGCCAATCAGCAGTCATATAAAACAAGCCTGTAGTGAGTTCAACCAATCAGCAGTCATGTAACACTAGACTGTAGTCAGCTCAGCCTATCAGAAGTCATGTAACACCTGCCTGTAGTCAGCTCAGCCAATCAGCAGTCGTGTAACACTAGCCTTTAGTCAGCGCAGCCAATCAGCAGTCATATAAAACAAGCCTGTAGTGAGTTCAACCAATCAGAAGCCATGTAACACTAACCTGCAGTCAGCTCAGCCAGTCAGAGGTCATGTAACACTAGCCTGTAGTCAGCTCAGCCAATCAGCAGTCGTGTAACACTAGCCCTTAGTCAGCGCAGCCAATCAGCAGTCATATAAAACAAGCCTGTAGTGAGTTCAACCAATCAGAAGCCATGTAACACTTGCCTGTAGTCAGCTCAGCCAATCAGCAGCCATGTAACACTCAAATGTAGTCAGCTCAGCCAATCAGCAGCCATGTAACACTCAAATGTAGTCAGCTCAGCCAATCAGCAGTCATGTAACACTAGACTGTAGTCAGCTCAGCCTATCAGAAGTCATGTAACACCTGCCTGTAGTCAGCTCAGCCAATCAGCAGTCATGAAAAACTACACTGTAGTCAGCTCAGCCAATCAGCAGCCATATAACACTCAAATGTAGTCAGCTCAGCCAATCAGCAGCCATGTAACACTCAAATGTAGTCAGCTCAGCCAATCAGCAGTCATGTAAAACTACACTATAGTAATCTCAGCCAATCAGCAGCCATGTAACAGTCAAATGTAGTCAGCTCAGCCAATCAGAAGACATGTAACAATAGACTGTAGTCAGCTCAGCCAGTCAGCAGCTATGTAACAGTCAAATGTAGTCAGCTCAGCCAATCAGAATAAAAGTAACACTAGCCTGTAGTCAGCTCAGCCAATCAGAAGAAAAGTAATGCTAGCCTGTCGTCGGTTCAGCCAATCACAAGTCATGTAACACCTGCCTGTAGTCAGCTCAGCCAATAAGCAGTCATGTAAAACTACACTGTAGTCAGCTCAGCCAATCAGCAGCCATGTAACACTCAAATGTAGTCAGCTCAGCCAATCAGCAGTCATGTAAAACTACACTATAGTAATCTCAGCCAATCAGCAGCCATGTAACAGTCAAATGTAATCAGCTCAGCCAATCAGAAGTCATGTAACACTAGCATGTAGTCAGTTCACCCAATTAGCAGCCATGTAACACTAGCCTGTAGTCAGCTCAGCCAATCAGCAGTCGTGTAACACTAGCCTTTAGTCAGCGCAGCCAATCAGCAGTCATATAAAACAAGCCTGTAGTGACTTCAACCAATCAGCAGTCATGTAACACTAGACTGTAGTCAGCTCAGCCTATCAGAAGTCATGTAACAATAGACTGTAGTCAGCTCAGCCAGTCAGCAGCCATGTAACACTAGACTGTAGCCAGCTCAGCCAATCAGAAGTCATGTAACACTAGCATGTAGTCAGTTCACCCAATTAGCAGCCATGTAACACTAGCCTGTAGTCAGCTCAGGCAATCAGCAGTCGTGTAACACTAGCCTTTAGTCAGCGCAGCCAATCAGCAGTCATATAAAACAAGCCTGTAGTGAGTTCAACCAATCAGCAGTCATGTAACACTAGACTGTAGTCAGCTCAGCCTATCAGAAGTCATGTAACACCTGCCTGTAGTCAGCTCAGCCAATCAGCAGTCGTGTAACACTAGCCTTTAGTCAGCGCAGCCAATCAGCAGTCATATAAAACAAGCCTGTAGTGAGTTCAACCAATCAGAAGCCATGTAACACTAACCTGCAGTCAGCTCAGCCAGTCAGAGGTCATGTAACACTAGCCTGTAGTCAGCTCAGCCAATCAGCAGTCGTGTAACACTAGCCCTTAGTCAGCGCAGCCAATCAGCAGTCATATAAAACAAGCCTGTAGTGAGTTCAACCAATCAGAAGCCATGTAACACTTGCCTGTAGTCAGCTCAGCCAATCAGCAGCCATGTAACACTCAAATGTAGTCAGCTCAGCCAATCAGCAGCCATGTAACACTCAAATGTAGTCAGCTCAGCCAATCAGCAGTCATGTAACACTAGACTGTAGTCAGCTCAGCCTATCAGAAGTCATGTAACACCTGCCTGTAGTCAGCTCAGCCAATCAGCAGTCATGAAAAACTACACTGTAGTCAGCTCAGCCAATCAGCAGCCATATAACACTCAAATGTAGTCAGCTCAGCCAATCAGCAGCCATGTAACACTCAAATGTAGTCAGCTCAGCCAATCAGCAGTCATGTAAAACTACACTATAGTAATCTCAGCCAATCAGCAGCCATGTAACAGTCAAATGTAGTCAGCTCAGCCAATCAGAAGACATGTAACAATAGACTGTAGTCAGCTCAGCCAGTCAGCAGCTATGTAACAGTCAAATGTAGTCAGCTCAGCCAATCAGAATAAAAGTAACACTAGCCTGTAGTCAGCTCAGCCAATCAGAAGAAAAGTAATGCTAGCCTGTCGTCGGTTCAGCCAATCACAAGTCATGTAACACCTGCCTGTAGTCAGCTCAGCCAATAAGCAGTCATGTAAAACTACACTGTAGTCAGCTCAGCCAATCAGCAGCCATGTAACACTCAAATGTAGTCAGCTCAGCCAATCAGCAGTCATGTAAAACTACACTATAGTAATCTCAGCCAATCAGCAGCCATGTAACAGTCAAATGTAATCAGCTCAGCCAATCAGAAGTCATGTAACACTAGCATGTAGTCAGTTCACCCAATTAGCAGCCATGTAACACTAGCCTGTAGTCAGCTCAGCCAATCAGCAGTCGTGTAACACTAGCCTTTAGTCAGCGCAGCCAATCAGCAGTCATATAAAACAAGCCTGTAGTGACTTCAACCAATCAGCAGTCATGTAACACTAGACTGTAGTCAGCTCAGCCTATCAGAAGTCATGTAACACCTGCCTGTAGTCAGCTCAGCCAATCAGCAGTCATGAAAAACTACACTGTAGTCAGCTCAGCCAATCAGCAGCCATATAACACTCAAATGTAGTCAGCTCAGCCAATCAGCAGCCATGTAACACTAACCTGCAGTCAGCTCAGCCAGTCAGAAGTCAGGTAGCACTAGCCTGTAGTCAGCTCAGCCAAACAGCAGCTGTGTAACACTCAAATGTAGTCAGCCCAGCCAATCAGCAGTCATGTAAAACTACACTATAGTAATCTCAGCCAATCAGCAGCCATGTAACAGTCAAATGTAGTCAGCTCAGCCAATCAGCAGCCATGTAACACTAGACTGTAGTCAGCTCACCCAGTCAGCAGCCATGTGACACTAGACTGTAGCCAGCTCAGCCAATCAGAAGTCATGTAACACTAGCCTGTAGTCATCTCAGGCAATCATCAGCTATGTAACAGTCAAATGTAGTCAGCTCAGCCAATCAGAATAAAAGTAACACTAGCCTGTAGTCAGCTCAGCCAATCAGAAGAAAAGTAATGCTAGCCTGTCGTCAGCTCAGCCAATCACAAGTCATGTAACACCTGCCTGTAGTCAGCTCAGCCAATAAGCAGTCATGTAAAACTACACTGTAGTCAGCTCAGCCAATCAGCAGCTATATAAAACTACACTGTAGTCAGCTCAGCCAATCAGCAGCTATGTAACACTCAAATGTAGTCAGCTCAGCCAATCAGCAGTCATGTAAAACTACACTATAGTAATCTCAGCAAATCAGCAGCCATGTAACAGTCAAATGTAGTCAGCTCAGCCAATCAGCAGCCATGTAACAATAGACTGGAGTCAGCTCAGCCAGTCATCAGCTATGTAACACTAGACTGTAGCCAGCTCAGCCAATCAGAAGTCATGTAACACTAGCATGTAGTCAGTTCACCCAATTAGCAGCCATGTAACACTAACCTGCAGTCAGCTCAGCCAGTCAGAGGTCATGTAACACTAGCCTGTAGTCAGCTCAGCCAATCAGCAGTCGTGTAACACTAGCCTTTAGTCAGCGCAGCCAATCAGCAGTCATATAAAACAAGCCTGTAGTGAGTTCAACCAATCAGCAGCCATGTAACACTTGCCTGTAGTCAGCTCAGCCAATCAGCAGCCATGTAACACTCAAATGTAGTGAGCTCAGCCAATCAGCAGTCATGTAACACTAGACTGTAGTCAGCTCAGCCTATCAGAAGTCATGTAACACCTGCCTGTAGTCAGCTCAGCCAATCAGCAGTCATGAAAAACTACACTGTAGTCAGCTCAGCCAATCAGCAGCCATATAACACTCAAATGTAGTCAGCTCAGCCAATCAGCAGCCATGTAACACTCAAATGTAGTCAGCTCAGCCAATCAGCAGTCATGTAAAACTACACTATAGTAATCTCAGCCAATCAGCAGCCATGTAACAGTCAAATGTAGTCAGCTCAGCCAATCAGAAGACATGTAACAATAGACTGTAGTCAGCTCAGCCAGTCAGCAGCTATGTAACAGTCAAATGTAGTCAGCTCAGCCAATCAGAATAAAAGTAACACTAGCCTGTAGTCAGCTCAGCCAATCAGAAGAAAAGTAATGCTAGCCTGTCGTTAGCTCAGCCAATCGCAAGTCATGTAACACCTGCCTGTAGTCAGCTCAGCCAATAAGCAGTCATGTAAAACTACACTGTAGTCAGCTCAGCCAATCAGCAGCCATGTAACAGTCAAATGTAGTCAGCTCAGCCAATCAGCAGTCATGTAAAACTACACTATAGTAATCTCAGCCAATCAGCAGCCATGTAACACTCAAATGTAGTCAGCTCAGCCAATCAGCAGCCATGTAACACTCAAATGTAGTCAGCTCAGCCAATCAGCAGCCATGTAACACTCAAATGTAGTGAGCTCAGCCAATCAGCAGTCATGTAACACTAGACTGTAGTCAGCTCAGCCTATCAGAAGTCATGTAACACCTGCCTGTAGTCAGCTCAGCCAATCAGCAGTCATGAAAAACTACACTGTAGTCAGCTCAGCCAATCAGCAGCCATATAACACTCAAATGTAGTCAGCTCAGCCAATCAGCAGCCATGTAACACTAACCTGCAGTCAGCTCAGCCAATCAGAAGACATGTAACAATAGACTGTAGTCAGCTCAGCCAGTCAGCAGCCATGTAACACTAGACTGTAGCCAGCTCAGCCAATCAGAAGTCATGTAACACTAGCATGTAGTCAGTTCACCCAATTAGCAGCCATGTAACACTAACCTGCAGTCAGCTCAGCCAGTCAGAGGTCATGTAACACTAGCCTGTAGTCAGCTCAGCCAATCAGCAGTCGTGTAACACTAGCCTTTAGTCAGCGCAGCCAATCAGCAGTCATATAAAACAAGCCTGTAGTGAGTTCAACCAATCAGCAGCCATGTAACACTTGCCTGTAGTCAGCTCAGCCAATCAGCAGCCATGTAACACTCAAATGTAGTCAGCTCAGCCAATCAGCAGCCATGTAACAGTCAAATGTAATCAGCTCAGCCAATCAGAAGACATGTAACAATAGACTGTAGTCAGCTCAGCCAGTCAGCAGCCATGTAACACTAGACTGTAGCCAGCTCAGCCAATCAGAAGTCATGTAACACTAGCATGTAGTCAGTTCACCCAATTAGCAGCCATGTAACACTAACCTGCAGTCAGCTCAGCCAGTCCGAGGTCATTTAACACTAGCCTGTAGTCAGCTCAGCCAATCAGCAGTCGTGTAACACTAGCCTTTAGTCAGCGCAGCCAATCAGCAGTCATATAAAACAAGCCTGTAGTGAGTTCAACCAATCAGAAGCCATGTAACACTAACCTGCAGTCAGTTCAGCCAGTCAGAGGTCATGTAACACTAGCCTGTAGTCAGCTCAGCCAATCAGCAGTCGTGTAACACTAGCCTTTAGTCAGCGCAGCCAATCAGCAGTCATATAAAACAAGCCTGTAGTGAGTTCAACCAATCAGCAGCCATGTAACACTCAAATGTAGTCATCTCAACCAATCAGAAGTCATGTAACACTAGACTGTAGTCAGCTCAGCCAATCAGCAGCTATGTAACACTCAAATGTAGTCATCTCAGCCAATCAGAAGTCATGTAACACTAGACTGTAGTCAGCTCAGCCAATCAGCAGCCATGTAACACTAGACTGTAGTCAGCTCAGCCAATCAGCAGCCATGTAACACTCAAATGTTGTCAGCTCAGCCAATAAGACGTCATGTAACACCTGCCTGTAATCAGCTCAGCCAATCAGAAGTCATGTAACACCTGCCTGTAGCACCTTGTTGATTTTCAATGGACTCCTTTTTAATAAAATGTACTCTTCAATACAATTACTTTTTAGTGTTTTGCAATTTTCTACTTTACCATGTCCAGCCAACACTTAAAGCAAGTAAAACTTAAAATGTTTGCGGGGGGGGGGGACAACAAACACCATTATATCCATGTCTTAATACCAATTTATTAAAAATAAAAATAAAAACAATAACCCTCAAGGTTTAGTTTACAATTCAAAAACAAGTTTTCATTTTCTTTAGGTTTTGTGATGCAAGTGTGACAGCTCCCTTATCACGTGCTACATAACAATGAAACTTCACTTTCAGTTGAAAAGATGAAAAAAATAAAAAAACACATTGTTCTTAAAAGACATGGTACATTTAAAATTGTTACTATGAGAGGAAGGACAGTAAAAATCTTAACCATTTCTCTTACACTGAAAAATGTGTATTTAAAGTGCATTTCAGAGGATACACACATCAGAGGATAATTCCAGCCTTTTTCAACCTAGAACAAACTTTGCCATCATCTGGAATCTACCAATCGATTCTAACCAAAATCTTATCAAATGGGTCACTGAGTGAGTTGTGATGTGAGAGTGTGCCTGCCTTCGTGTGTGTTTGTGTTGACTTTAACAGTTGGCCAAGTTCTGAATTTTTTTCCAGTGGTGAGACATGACATATTTGGGTGCTTTAGAAGATCTGACTATCTGTTGCCTCGATACATTGTACTGCTGCTGGATAAACACCAGCGAACTCAAGTGCCAAAAAATAAAATTCACTCAATGGTAACACGGTAAAACGGATGTAAAATATTGTATCTGCAACTACCGTATTTCCTCTAATATTGGCCCGGGCCTTTATTTACCTCAACTGCAGAGGGTTCCAGGCCTTCATTGGAAGCAGGCTTATATTAGAGACAGGCCTTTATTTCTAATTCCCTCTGTTTGATAAGTATATTTGCTCATATTTTAGTATGAAGTTTGATTTTCTGATCTGCTTCTGTTGGGGTACGTTAGGTAGCCGTTTTTTTGTTACTGCAATGCATTATGATAATTACGGTAATCGACGACGGAATGTGAAATTTAGTCAGCTCAGCCAATCAGCAGTCATGTAACACCAGACTGTAGTCAGCCCAGCCAATCAGCAGCCATGTAACACTCAAATGTAGTCAGGTTAGTAAATCAGAAGTCATGTAATACCTGCCTGTAGTCAGCTCTGCCAATCAGCAGCCATGTAACACTCAAATGTAGTCAGCTCAGCCAATCAGCAGCCATGTAACACTCAAATGTAGTCAGCTCAGCCAATCAGCAGCCATGTAACACTAGACTGTAGTCAGCTCACCCAGTCAGCAGCCATGTGACACTAGACTGTAGCCAGCTCAGCCAATCAGCAGTCATGTAACACTAGACTGTAGTCAGCTCAGCCAATCAGCAGCCGTGTAACACTAGCCTGTAGTTAGCTCAGGCATCAGAAGTAATGTATCACTCAAAATTAGTCAGCTCAGCCAATCAGCAGCCATGTAACACTCAAATGTAGTCAGCTCAGCCAATCAGCAGTCATGTAACACCAGACTGTAGTCAGCCCAGCCAATCAGCAGCCATGTAACACTCAAATGTAGTCAGGGTAGTGAATCAGAAGTCATGTAATACATGCCTGTAGTCAGCTCAGCCAATCAGCAGTCATGTAAAACTACATTGAAGTCAGCTCTTCCAATCAGCAGCGATGTAACACTCAAATATAGTCAGCTCAGGCAATCAGAAGTCATGTAACACTTGCCTGTAGTCAGATAAGCCAATCAGCAAACATGTAACACTCAAATGTAGTCATCTCAGCCAATCAGCAGCCATGTAACACTAGCCTGTAGTCAGCTCAGCCAATCAGCAATCTTGTAACACTAGCCTATCATCAGCACAGCCAATCAGCAGTAATGTAACACTCGCCTGTCCTCAGCTCAGCCAATCACAAATCATATAACACTAGCCTGTAGTGAGTTCAACCTATCAGCAGCCATGTAACACTAGCCTGTAATCAACTCAGCCAATCATAAGTCATGTAACACTAGACTGTATTAAGGTCAGCCAATCAGCAGCCATGTAACACTAGCCTGTAATCAACTCAGCCAATCATAAGTCATGTAACACTAGACTGTATTAAGGTCAGCCAATCAGCAGCCATGTAACACTCAAATGTAGTCGGCTCAGCCAACCAGAAGTCATGTAACACTCAAATGTAGTCATCTCAGCCAATCAGAAGTCATGTAACACTCAATATTTGTCAACTCACCCAATCAGAAGTCAGGTAACACTAGCCTGTAGACAGCTCATCCAATCAGAAGTCCTGTAACACAAGCATGTAGTCAGCTCAGCCAATCAGCAGTCATGTAACACGAGACTGTAGTCAGCTCAGCCAATCAGCAGCCGTGTAACACTAGCCTGTAGTTAGCTCAGGCATCAGAAGTCATGTAACACTCAAATTTAGTCAGCTCAGCCAATCAGTAGCCATGTAAAACTACACTGTAGTCAGCTCAGCCAATCAGCAGCCATGTAACGCACAAATGTAGCCAACTCAGCCAATCAGCAGTCATGTAAAACTACACTATAGTAATCTCAGCCAATCAGCAGCCATGTAACAGTCAAATGTAGTCAGCTCAGCCAATCAGAAGACATGTAACACTAGACTGTAGTCAGCTCAGCCAGTCAGCAGCCATGTAACACTAGACTGTAGCCAGCTCAGCCAATCCGACGTCATGTAACACTAGCCTGTAGTCATTTCAGCCAATCAGCAGCCATGTAACAGTCAAATGTAGTCAGCTCAGCCAATCAGAATAAAAGTAACACTAGCCTGTACTCAGCTCAGCCAATCAGAAGAAAAGTAATGCTAGCCTGTCGTCAGCTCAGCAAATCAGAAGTCATGTAACACCTGCCTGTAGTCAGCTCAGCCAATAAGCAGTCATGTAACACTAGCCTGTAGTCAGCTCAGCCAATAAGCAGCCATGTAACACTCAAATGTAGTCAGCTCAGCCAATCAGCAGTCGTGTAACACTATACTGTATTCAGCTCAGCCAATCAGCAGCCATGTAACACTCAAATGTAGTCGGCTCAGCCAATCAGAAATCATGTAACACTAGCCTGTAGTCAGCTCAGCCAATCAGCAGCCGTGTAACACTAGCCTGTAGTCAGCTCAGCCAATCAGAAGTCATGTAACACTCAAATTTAGTCAGCTCAGCCAATCAGCAGTCATGTAACACCAAACTGTAGTCAGCTCTTCCAATCAGCAGCCATGTAACACTCAAATATAGTCCAGTGTTTCCGCTAGGATTTTTTTTAGCAGCGGGGGGAAAGGGTTTTGTTGTACCTGGGTGGTGCGCGCACGTAGTACGCCAGCGGTCGGAGTGAATATCACTTAAAAAATATGAAATAAAGTGACACTTGACTGCAAAACAAACTTTAGAACATATTTATTGACATATTTACATATTTACAACAACATATTTATTCATACATAATGCCTCTTTGACCCATTATCCTCCTTGGCCGCTTGGGGTCCCAGCACGTGAAAGGCTCCCATGATGTCCAGGTTCTGGAACCTTCTGTCCAGGCTGTCCTGGAGGCCATCCAGATAAGGCCCCATTACCTAAACATGGCACAAAAAAGAAAATGAGTAACTAGTTTGATTGATTGATTGATTGATTGATAGAAACCTTTATTTCCACAGGGATATAACCAGATGAGCTAATAGAGATGAGTTTGGATTGATATAGTGGAAGTTTTGCAATTAAAGCTTTATAAACAAATAGAATGCCATGCTGTTTCCTCTGGAGCTCAAGGCATGGCTACCCGTTAGTGGAAGTTTTGCAATTAAAGCTTTATAAACAAATAGAATGCCATGCTGTTTCCTCTGGAGCTCAAGGCATGGCTACCCGTTATTTTGTTTTGTTTTCCCAGACTGATTATAGTACTTACTTCATAGCCATCCAAAACAAATGTACCTGTGTCCTGAACCGGGACCAGAACACCTCCCTACCTCCCCACCTCCCTCTGCTCCACCTGGCCTCTGCCTCTCCTCTCCCTCTCCTCCTCATGGGTGATGTTAAAGGCACCTAATCCCGCAGGGTCATGCAGGTCATCATGGAGCCGGGCCAAGAATGAGCAAGGGGGCTGTGCATCACCTGCATCTCTGATGGTCCTCAGGCATGCCATTGTCACTGGGACCTAATAAAGGCAGTCACACAATGCTTAGCTTTTTTCTTGAATGCAATCAGTAATGACTGAATAGGCTACGATTGGTTCTATTACTTTAAAATTATGAGAGAAACATGTTAAAAGTGATAAATTCTTAGAATGTACCTGCTCTTTGATGGCCAGGAAGTTAACATTTTCTTTCTGAAAAATCTTGGACAGTCGAGCAAGATGCGGCAGTACATCAGCCTGCAGATAGACTGCTGCGACAAAGCGGTAGGTGCAGCAGAATCCATACAGGCCCTTGGCTACTGGGCACTTATTGACCTCAGTCTCCTCAGCCAAGGCAGCCAGGACTGCACTGAGGTTCCTTTGCAAAGTGATGACTGCCAGGTGCTGAGACAGCCAGCGCGTGTCCTTCACTTGCTGAAAAATATTTCAGTCATGAGATAAAAGATGAATAATAACACAGAAAGTGCATCTGTAGTACACAATAATGGCCAGAATTGCTGTTAAAAGCTACAAGTATGTTTTTCTGTGATCTCACCTTCACTTTTAAGTCCTCAAGGCCCAAGGACTCTGCTGCAGCTTTCAGAACAGCGCTGTTGTGAAAATAGAGATGGAGCTGCTGCAAGTGGTCCCTGAAGGTAGCCATATAGGGAACCTCAGATGAGGCATCCCTACATGCCAGGGCGAGGCGATGGGCAGCACACGCAACTGGCAGCAACCAGGGGAAGTCATCCTGCAGCTGCTTCGCTACACCATTCAACCTCCCTGTTACAAGAAAAGAAAAAAAAAAAATCAAATCAAGACATGCAGTAACCAATTCATGTTCAGGTCTTTGACTGAGCAACTAAAAACAAAAACATGCAGTAAAAAAAAACCCCAATTAATTCTACTTGCTTATGTTGCGAGTTCATACCAGTCATTACAGCAGCTCCATCCGTTCCTAATCCATAGAGCTTTTGGGTTGGAACTTTCTTTTTGTGCAGCACTTCCTTTATAGCTGCCACGACAGTAGCTGCCTTCCCATCAGCGACATTCACCAGGTCGAGGAACTGGCTGAAGAGCTGCCCTTCATTGTCCATATATCTGAAAAACATAAAAAAGACATCTTAAACATAGACGTATTACTCCAATTCAGTCATTAATCGTTGTCCTCTCAATTGAATAATACCGGACATGCAGATCCAGCTGCTTCTTCACAGAGACATCTGTGCTTTCATCCACCTCCAGCCCGATAGCCACAGAGGAGTGGATGTCTTGGAGGATTGGCTCCTCAACCACTGTGGCCAAAATCTCCAACATGTCATCAATTATTAAATGAGACCGGTAGTTGGTCTTTTTTCCGATCTATAAGTAAATGAGATTAAATATAGATTGAATATTATGAGATTTTGAGGTGAGCTGATTTGCAGTGATGAAATGCAAATATGAACAATAACACAGTAGCATGATAATTATTTACCTTCAGCTTTTTAAAATAGTCACACCCCAGCAACTCAGCTAGATCGAGAAGAGCTGGATAATTTGGATGGTGTGCTTGCTCTCTCTTCGTTAAGTAGTAGAGGCATTTGAACCCCCCCATGATTGCCTCATGCTCTAAAGTTATGACCGGGTCAAAGGCAACCAGAACTGAAGAACCTATGCAAAGCAGGTACAAATCTGTTATCTTTGATGGTTATTGCAACAAAAAGCAGGTTATACCTGAGACATCTTTATCAATTAAAATAACGTCCTATCTAATTGAAGGAACTTCACCTTGTGCCAGTAAGGCATGTGACTTCACACTCTGTTTGTGGTGCTCCGTCGTCATATGCTTATCTAAATAGTCAACTCGGTAGAGTTGGCAGCCTGTCTCGATGAATGGCCGCTTGGCCCCTCCTCTCTTTGGTGCCTGCTTATGTTGCCGACATAAGCGGCAGAATATTCCTGTAGGGACAGAGTAAAGTGGCATTATTGGTCATTGTTCATACAATATTATATTGAAATACACTGACTTGCATGATATGGTGTAATGCTGAATACTCACCATGATCAGTGTGGTAGAGCCATGGGTGGAACCTTGTTTTGTCTACCCATTTAGGGTCCCAGCCTGATAGCCTGTGCTTAGTCTTCGTTTTCTCTCCTCTCTCCTCTCCTCCTCCACTCTCCTCTTTCTGCCCTCTCTCCTGCTCCACACTGCTCTCCTGCTCCTCTCCTCCTCCACTCTCCTCTCTTTCTGCCCTCTCTCCTGCTCCACACTGCTCTCCTGCTCCTCTCTCCTCTCCTCCTCCACTCTCCTCTCTTTCTGCCCTCTCTCCTGCTCCACTCTGCTCTCCTGCTCCACTCGCCTCCACTAATCCTGCCTGTCTACTTGTCTAATAAGGTTACATTTGAGAATGAGTAACGTTAGATAATTCTCTCACATCACAAATATTTGATCACACAACCAGTGGAACATTAAAATATTGTAGTAGCCACCACTAACGTTACATATTTTAGAACCAGAAGGCATTTCTTTCCCTTCAAAACTTCGGGGCATAGCTAAGAACCTTGAGCCCCTCCCTAGCTAAAGTAAGTTACCTGACTATCTTCCTCATCGACGTCAGGCATCTTTCTCTTCTTGGAGAAATATTTTAACAAACTCATCTGAAAATGCCATCAGGAATATTTTAATACATAGCTTAAATAAACATCATTGGCAATTATTTTACCGACGTTTATTGAAGTAACGTTAAGTTACCGGTATTATGATTCAATGAGTTCGCTAACGTTAACGTTAACGTTACCTATCTAGTTAACGTTAGCTATCTAGTTAACGTTAGCTGGAACATTATTTCACGATGTATTATTAATATTAATAATAATTAGTTGGCCATAAACATCAATAGAGAATACATTGTGAATGTAAAATCTATCTAACTTAACGTTAGCTAGTTAAATCTACCTTTCCCTCCTATTTCTTTTTCTATTCTCTCTCTCTCTCACTCTTGCCTCAGCCGGGTGTTGCCACTTTCTGTATCAGTCGTGTCAAATTAAAAGCCCTCTGCAGAGTCGTGTAATTGCATTTTGCAGCGGCGGCTGTAGTCAGCTCAGCCAATCAGAAGTCATGTAACACTAGCCTGTAGTCAGCTCAGCCAAACAGCAATCTTGTGACACTAGCCTGTCATCAGCACAGCCAATCAGCAGTAATGTAACACTCGCCTGTCCTCAGCTCAGCCAATCAGAAGTCATATAACACTAGCCTGTAGTGAGTTAAAACAATCAGCAGACATGTAACACTAGCCTGTAGTCAGCTCAGCCAATCATAAGTCATGTAACACTAAACTGTATTAAGGTCAGCCAATCAGCAGCCATGTAACACTAGCCTGTAGTCAGCTCACCCAAACAGCAATCTGGTGACACTAGCCTGTCATCAGCACAGCCAATCAGCAGTAATGTAACACTCGCCTGTCCTCAGCTCAGCCAATCAGAAGTCATATAACACTAGCCTGTAGTGAGTTAAAACAATCAGCAGCCATGTAGCACTAGCCTGTAATCAGCTCAGCCAATCATAAGTCATGTAACACTAGACTGTATTAAGGTCAGCAAACCAGAGGTCATGTAACACTCAAATGTAGTCATCTCAGCCAATCAGAAGTCATGTAACACTCAATATTAGTCATCTCAGCCAATCAGCAGCCATGTAATACTTCCCTGTAGTCAGTACAGCCAATCAGAAGTCATGTAACATCTGCCTGTAGTCAGCTCAGCCAATCAGCAGTCGTGTAACACTATACTGTATTCAGCTCAGCCAATCAGCAGCCGTGGAACACTAGCCTGTAGTCAGTTCAGCCAATCAGAAGTCATGTAACACTCAAATTTAGTCAGCTCAGCCAATCAGCAGTCATGTAACACCAGACTGTAGTCAGCCCAGCCAATCAGCAGTCATGTAAAACTACATTGAAGTCAGCTTTTCCAATCAGCAGCCATGTAACACTCAAATATAGTCAGCTCAGCCAATCAGAAGTCATGTAACACTAGCCTGTAGTCAGCTCAGCCAATCAGCAGTCATGTAAAACTACACTGTAGTCAGCTCAGCCAATCAGCAGCCATGTAACACTCAAATGTAGTCAGCTCAGCCAATCAGCAGTCATGTAAAACTACACTATAGTAATCTCAGCCAATCAGCAGCCATGTAACAGTCAAATGTAATCAGCTCAGCCAATCAGAAGACATGTAACAATAGACTGTAGTCAGCTCAGCCAGTCAGCAGCCATGTAACACTAGACTGTAGCCAGCTCAGCCAATCAGAAGTCATGTAACACTAGCATGTAGTCAGTTCACCCAATTAGCAGCCATGTAACACTAGCCTGTAGTCAGCTCAGGCAATCAGCAGTCGTGTATCACTAGCCTTTAGTCAGCGCAGCCAATCAGCAGTCATATAAAACAAGCCTGTAGTGAGTTCAACCAATCAGCAGTCATGTAACACTAGACTGTAGTCAGCTCAGCCTATCAGAAGTAATGTAACACCTGCCTGTAGTCAGCTCAGGCAATCAGCAGTCATGAAAAACTACACTGTAGTCAGCTCAGCCAATCAGCAGCCATATAACACTCAAATGTAGTCAGCTCAGCCAATCAGCAGTCATGTAACACTAACCTGCAGTCAGCTCAACCAGTCAGAAGTCAGGTAGCACTAGCCTGTAGTCAGCTCAGCCAAACAGCAGCTGTGTAACACTCAAATGTAGTCAGCCCAGCCAATCAGCAGTCATGTAAAACTACACTATAGTAATCTCAGCCAATCAGCAGCCATGTAACAGTCAAATGTAGTCAGCTCAGCTAATCAGCAGCCATGTAACACTAGACTGTAGTCAGCTCACCCAGTCAGCAGCCATGTGACACTAGACTGTAGCCAGCTCAGCCAATCAGAAGTCATGTAACACTAGCCTGTAGTCATCTCAGGCAATCATCAGCTATGTAACAGTCAAATGTAGTCAGCTCAGCCAATCAGAATAAAAGTAACACTAGCCTGTAGTCAGCTCAGCCAATCAGAAGAAAAGTAATGCTAGCCTGTCGTCAGCTCAGCCAATCACAAGTCATGTAACACCTGCCTGTAGTCAGCTCAGCCAATAAGCAGTCATGTAAAACTACACTGTAGTCAGCTCAGCCAATCAGCAGCTATATAAAACTACACTGTAGTCAGCTCAGCCAATCAGCAGCTATGTAACACTCAAATGTAGTCAGCTCAGCCAATCAGCAGTCATGTAAAACTACACTATAGTAATCTCAGCCAATCAGCAGCCATATAACACTCAAATGTAGTCAGCTCAGCCAATCAGCAGCCATGTAACACTCAAATGTAGTCAGCTCAGCCAATCAGCAGTCATGTAAAACTACACTATAGTAATCTCAGCAAATCAGCAGCCATGTAACAGTCAAATGTAGTCAGCTCAGCCAATCAGCAGCCATGTAACAATAGACTGGAGTCAGCTCAGCCAGTCATCAGCTATGTAACACTAGACTGTAGCCAGCTCAGCCAATCAGAAGTCATGTAACACTAGCATGTAGTCAGTTCACCCAATTAGCAGCCATGTAACATTAACCTGCAGTCAGCTCAGCCAGTCAGAGGTCATGTAACACTAGCCTGTAGTCAGCTCAGCCAATCAGCAGTCGTGTAACACTAGCCTTTAGTCAGCGCAGCCAATCAGCAGTCATATAAAACAAGCCTGTAGTGAGTTCAACCAATCAGCAGTCATGTAACACTAGACTGTAGTCAGCTCAGCCTATCAGAAGTCATGTAACACCTGCCTGTAGTCAGCTCAGCCAATCAGCAGTCGTGTAACACTAGCCTTTAGTCAGCGCAGCCAATCAGCAGTCATATAAAACAAGCCTGTAGTGAGTTCAACCAATCAGAAGCCATGTAACACTAACCTGCAGTCAGCTCAGCCAGTCAGAGGTCATGTAACACTAGCCTGTAGTCAGCTCAGCCAATCAGCAGTCGTGTAACACTAGCCTTTAGTCAGCGCAGCCAATCAGCAGTCATATAAAACAAGCCTGTAGTGAGTTCAACCAATCAGAAGCCATGTAACACTTGCCTGTAGTCAGCTCAGCCAATCAGCAGCCATGTAACACTCAAATGTAGTCAGCTCAGCCAATCAGCAGCCATGTAACACTCAAATGTAGTCAGCTCAGCCAATCAGCAGTCATGTAACACTAGACTGTAGTCAGCTCAGCCTATCAGAAGTCATGTAACACCTGCCTGTAGTCAGCTCAGCCAATCAGCAGTCATGAAAAACTACACTGTAGTCAGCTCAGCCAATCAGCAGCCATATAACACTCAAATGTAGTCAGCTCAGCCAATCAGCAGCCATGTAACACTCAAATGTAGTCAGCTCAGCCAATCAGCAGTCATGTAAAACTACACTATAGTAATCTCAGCCAATCAGCAGCCATGTAACAGTCAAATGTAGTCAGCTCAGCCAATCAGAAGACATGTAACAATAGACTGTAGTCAGCTCAGCCAGTCAGCAGCTATGTAACAGTCAAATGTAGTCAGCTCAGCCAATCAGAATAAAAGTAACACTAGCCTGTAGTCAGCTCAGCCAATCAGAAGAAAAGTAATGCTAGCCTGTCGTCAGCTCAGCCAATCACAAGTCATGTAACACCTGCCTGTAGTCAGCTCAGCCAATAAGCAGTCATGTAAAACTACACTGTAGTCAGCTCAGCCAATCAGCAGCCATGTAACACTCAAATGTAGTCAGCTCAGCCAATCAGCAGTCATGTAAAACTACACTATAGTAATCTCAGCCAATCAGCAGCCATGTAACAGTCAAATGTAATCAGCTCAGCCAATCAGAAGTCATGTAACACTAGCATGTAGTCAGTTCACCCAATTAGCAGCCATGTAACACTAGCCTGTAGTCAGCTCAGGCAATCAGCAGTCGTGTAACACTAGCCTTTAGTCAGCGCAGCCAATCAGCAGTCATATAAAACAAGCCTGTAGTGAGTTCAACCAATCAGCAGTCATGTAACACTAGACTGTAGTCAGCTCAGCCTATCAGAAGTCATGTAACACCTGCCTGTAGTCAGCTCAGCCAATCAGCAGTCGTGTAACACTAGCCTTTAGTCAGCGCAGCCAATCAGCAGTCATATAAAACAAGCCTGTAGTGAGTTCAACCAATCAGAAGCCATGTAACACTAACCTGCAGTCAGCTCAGCCAGTCAGAGGTCATGTAACACTAGCCTGTAGTCAGCTCAGCCAATCAGCAGTCGTGTAACACTAGCCTTTAGTCAGCGCAGCCAATCAGCAGTCATATAAAACAAGCCTGTAGTGAGTTCAACCAATCAGAAGCCATGTAACACTTGCCTGTAGTCAGCTCAGCCAATCAGCAGCCATGTAACACTCAAATGTAGTCAGCTCAGCCAATCAGCAGCCATGTAACACTCAAATGTAGTCAGCTCAGCCAATCAGCAGTCATGTAACACTAGACTGTAGTCAGCTCAGCCTATCAGAAGTCATGTAACACCTGCCTGTAGTCAGCTCAGCCAATCAGCAGTCATGAAAAACTACACTGTAGTCAGCTCAGCCAATCAGCAGCCATATAACACTCAAATGTAGTCAGCTCAGCCAATCAGCAGCCATGTAACACTCAAATGTAGTCAGCTCAGCCAATCAGCAGTCATGTAAAACTACACTATAGTAATCTCAGCCAATCAGCAGCCATGTAACAGTCAAATGTAGTCAGCTCAGCCAATCAGAAGACATGTAACAATAGACTGTAGTCAGCTCAGCCAGTCAGCAGCTATGTAACAGTCAAATGTAGTCAGCTCAGCCAATCAGAATAAAAGTAACACTAGCCTGTAGTCAGCTCAGCCAATCAGAAGAAAAGTAATGCTAGCCTGTCGTCAGCTCAGCCAATCACAAGTCATGTAACACCTGCCTGTAGTCAGCTCAGCCAATAAGCAGTCATGTAAAACTACACTGTAGTCAGCTCAGCCAATCAGCAGCCATGTAACACTCAAATGTAGTCAGCTCAGCCAATCAGCAGTCATGTAAAACTACACTATAGTAATCTCAGCCAATCAGCAGCCATGTAACAGTCAAATGTAATCAGCTCAGCCAATCAGAAGTCATGTAACACTAGCATGTAGTCAGTTCACCCAATTAGCAGCCATGTAACACTAGCCTGTAGTCAGCTCAGGCAATCAGCAGTCGTGTAACACTAGCCTTTAGTCAGCGCAGCCAATCAGCAGTCATATAAAACAAGCCTGTAGTGAGTTCAACCAATCAGCAGTCATGTAACACTAGACTGTAGTCAGCTCAGCCTATCAGAAGTCATGTAACACCTGCCTGTAGTCAGCTCAGCCAATCAGCAGTCGTGTAACACTAGCCTTTAGTCAGCGCAGCCAATCAGCAGTCATATAAAACAAGCCTGTAGTGAGTTCAACCAATCAGAAGCCATGTAACACTAACCTGCAGTCAGCTCAGCCAGTCAGAGGTCATGTAACACTAGCCTGTAGTCAGCTCAGCCAATCAGCAGTCGTGTAACACTAGCCTTTAGTCAGCGCAGCCAATCAGCAGTCATATAAAACAAGCCTGTAGTGAGTTCAACCAATCAGAAGCCATGTAACACTTGCCTGTAGTCAGCTCAGCCAATCAGCAGCCATGTAACACTCAAATGTAGTCAGCTCAGCCAATCAGCAGCCATGTAACACTCAAATGTAGTCAGCTCAGCCAATCAGCAGTCATGTAACACTAGACTGTAGTCAGCTCAGCCTATCAGAAGTCATGTAACACCTGCCTGTAGTCAGCTCAGCCAATCAGCAGTCATGAAAAACTACACTGTAGTCAGCTCAGCCAATCAGCAGCCATATAACACTCAAATGTAGTCAGCTCAGCCAATCAGCAGCCATGTAACACTCAAATGTAGTCAGCTCAGCCAATCAGCAGTCATGTAAAACTACACTATAGTAATCTCAGCCAATCAGCAGCCATGTAACAGTCAAATGTAGTCAGCTCAGCCAATCAGAAGACATGTAACAATAGACTGTAGTCAGCTCAGCCAGTCAGCAGCTATGTAACAGTCAAATGTAGTCAGCTCAGCCAATCAGAATAAAAGTAACACTAGCCTGTAGTCAGCTCAGCCAATCAGAAGAAAAGTAATGCTAGCCTGTCGTCAGCTCAGCCAATCACAAGTCATGTAACACCTGCCTGTAGTCAGCTCAGCCAATAAGCAGTCATGTAAAACTACACTGTAGTCAGCTCAGCCAATCAGCAGCCATGTAACACTCAAATGTAGTCAGCTCAGCCAATCAGCAGTCATGTAAAACTACACTATAGTAATCTCAGCCAATCAGCAGCCATGTAACAGTCAAATGTAATCAGCTCAGCCAATCAGAAGTCATGTAACACTAGCATGTAGTCAGTTCACCCAATTAGCAGCCATGTAACACTAGCCTGTAGTCAGCTCAGGCAATCAGCAGTCGTGTAACACTAGCCTTTAGTCAGCGCAGCCAATCAGCAGTCATATAAAACAAGCCTGTAGTGAGTTCAACCAATCAGCAGTCATGTAACACTAGACTGTAGTCAGCTCAGCCTATCAGAAGTCATGTAACACCTGCCTGTAGTCAGCTCAGCCAATCAGCAGTCGTGTAACACTAGCCTTTAGTCAGCGCAGCCAATCAGCAGTCATATAAAACAAGCCTGTAGTGAGTTCAACCAATCAGAAGCCATGTAACACTAACCTGCAGTCAGCTCAGCCAGTCAGAGGTCATGTAACACTAGCCTGTAGTCAGCTCAGCCAATCAGCAGTCGTGTAACACTAGCCTTTAGTCAGCGCAGCCAATCAGCAGTCATATAAAACAAGCCTGTAGTGAGTTCAACCAATCAGAAGCCATGTAACACTTGCCTGTAGTCAGCTCAGCCAATCAGCAGCCATGTAACACTCAAATGTAGTCAGCTCAGCCAATCAGCAGCCATGTAACACTCAAATGTAGTCAGCTCAGCCAATCAGCAGTCATGTAACACTAGACTGTAGTCAGCTCAGCCTATCAGAAGTCATGTAACACCTGCCTGTAGTCAGCTCAGCCAATCAGCAGTCATGAAAAACTACACTGTAGTCAGCTCAGCCAATCAGCAGCCATATAACACTCAAATGTAGTCAGCTCAGCCAATCAGCAGCCATGTAACACTCAAATGTAGTCAGCTCAGCCAATCAGCAGTCATGTAAAACTACACTATAGTAATCTCAGCCAATCAGCAGCCATGTAACAGTCAAATGTAGTCAGCTCAGCCAATCAGAAGACATGTAACAATAGACTGTAGTCAGCTCAGCCAGTCAGCAGCTATGTAACAGTCAAATGTAGTCAGCTCAGCCAATCAGAATAAAAGTAACACTAGCCTGTAGTCAGCTCAGCCAATCAGAAGAAAAGTAATGCTAGCCTGTCGTCAGCTCAGCCAATCACAAGTCATGTAACACCTGCCTGTAGTCAGCTCAGCCAATAAGCAGTCATGTAAAACTACACTGTAGTCAGCTCAGCCAATCAGCAGCCATGTAACACTCAAATGTAGTCAGCTCAGCCAATCAGCAGTCATGTAAAACTACACTATAGTAATCTCAGCCAATCAGCAGCCATGTAACAGTCAAATGTAATCAGCTCAGCCAATCAGAAGTCATGTAACACTAGCATGTAGTCAGTTCACCCAATTAGCAGCCATGTAACACTAGCCTGTAGTCAGCTCAGGCAATCAGCAGTCGTGTAACACTAGCCTTTAGTCAGCGCAGCCAATCAGCAGTCATATAAAACAAGCCTGTAGTGAGTTCAACCAATCAGCAGTCATGTAACACTAGACTGTAGTCAGCTCAGCCTATCAGAAGTCATGTAACACCTGCCTGTAGTCAGCTCAGCCAATCAGCAGTCGTGTAACACTAGCCTTTAGTCAGCGCAGCCAATCAGCAGTCATATAAAACAAGCCTGTAGTGAGTTCAACCAATCAGAAGCCATGTAACACTAACCTGCAGTCAGCTCAGCCAGTCAGAGGTCATGTAACACTAGCCTGTAGTCAGCTCAGCCAATCAGCAGTCGTGTAACACTAGCCTTTAGTCAGCGCAGCCAATCAGCAGTCATATAAAACAAGCCTGTAGTGAGTTCAACCAATCAGAAGCCATGTAACACTTGCCTGTAGTCAGCTCAGCCAATCAGCAGCCATGTAACACTCAAATGTAGTCAGCTCAGCCAATCAGCAGCCATGTAACACTCAAATGTAGTCAGCTCAGCCAATCAGCAGTCATGTAACACTAGACTGTAGTCAGCTCAGCCTATCAGAAGTCATGTAACACCTGCCTGTAGTCAGCTCAGCCAATCAGCAGTCATGAAAAACTACACTGTAGTCAGCTCAGCCAATCAGCAGCCATATAACACTCAAATGTAGTCAGCTCAGCCAATCAGCAGCCATGTAACACTCAAATGTAGTCAGCTCAGCCAATCAGCAGTCATGTAAAACTACACTATAGTAATCTCAGCCAATCAGCAGCCATGTAACAGTCAAATGTAGTCAGCTCAGCCAATCAGAAGACATGTAACAATAGACTGTAGTCAGCTCAGCCAGTCAGCAGCTATGTAACAGTCAAATGTAGTCAGCTCAGCCAATCAGAATAAAAGTAACACTAGCCTGTAGTCAGCTCAGCCAATCAGAAGAAAAGTAATGCTAGCCTGTCGTCAGCTCAGCCAATCACAAGTCATGTAACACCTGCCTGTAGTCAGCTCAGCCAATAAGCAGTCATGTAAAACTACACTGTAGTCAGCTCAGCCAATCAGCAGCCATGTAACACTCAAATGTAGTCAGCTCAGCCAATCAGCAGTCATGTAAAACTACACTATAGTAATCTCAGCCAATCAGCAGCCATGTAACAGTCAAATGTAATCAGCTCAGCCAATCAGAAGTCATGTAACACTAGCATGTAGTCAGTTCACCCAATTAGCAGCCATGTAACACTAGCCTGTAGTCAGCTCAGGCAATCAGCAGTCGTGTAACACTAGCCTTTAGTCAGCGCAGCCAATCAGCAGTCATATAAAACAAGCCTGTAGTGAGTTCAACCAATCAGCAGTCATGTAACACTAGACTGTAGTCAGCTCAGCCTATCAGAAGTCATGTAACACCTGCCTGTAGTCAGCTCAGCCAATCAGCAGTCGTGTAACACTAGCCTTTAGTCAGCGCAGCCAATCAGCAGTCATATAAAACAAGCCTGTAGTGAGTTCAACCAATCAGAAGCCATGTAACACTAACCTGCAGTCAGCTCAGCCAGTCAGAGGTCATGTAACACTAGCCTGTAGTCAGCTCAGCCAATCAGCAGTCGTGTAACACTAGCCTTTAGTCAGCGCAGCCAATCAGCAGTCATATAAAACAAGCCTGTAGTGAGTTCAACCAATCAGAAGCCATGTAACACTTGCCTGTAGTCAGCTCAGCCAATCAGCAGCCATGTAACACTCAAATGTAGTCAGCTCAGCCAATCAGCAGCCATGTAACACTCAAATGTAGTCAGCTCAGCCAATCAGCAGTCATGTAACACTAGACTGTAGTCAGCTCAGCCTATCAGAAGTCATGTAACACCTGCCTGTAGTCAGCTCAGCCAATCAGCAGTCATGAAAAACTACACTGTAGTCAGCTCAGCCAATCAGCAGCCATATAACACTCAAATGTAGTCAGCTCAGCCAATCAGCAGCCATGTAACACTCAAATGTAGTCAGCTCAGCCAATCAGCAGTCATGTAAAACTACACTATAGTAATCTCAGCCAATCAGCAGCCATGTAACAGTCAAATGTAGTCAGCTCAGCCAATCAGAAGACATGTAACAATAGACTGTAGTCAGCTCAGCCAGTCAGCAGCTATGTAACAGTCAAATGTAGTCAGCTCAGCCAATCAGAATAAAAGTAACACTAGCCTGTAGTCAGCTCAGCCAATCAGAAGAAAAGTAATGCTAGCCTGTCGTCAGCTCAGCCAATCACAAGTCATGTAACACCTGCCTGTAGTCAGCTCAGCCAATAAGCAGTCATGTAAAACTACACTGTAGTCAGCTCAGCCAATCAGCAGCCATGTAACACTCAAATGTAGTCAGCTCAGCCAATCAGCAGTCATGTAAAACTACACTATAGTAATCTCAGCCAATCAGCAGCCATGTAACAGTCAAATGTAATCAGCTCAGCCAATCAGAAGTCATGTAACACTAGCATGTAGTCAGTTCACCCAATTAGCAGCCATGTAACACTAGCCTGTAGTCAGCTCAGGCAATCAGCAGTCGTGTAACACTAGCCTTTAGTCAGCGCAGCCAATCAGCAGTCATATAAAACAAGCCTGTAGTGAGTTCAACCAATCAGCAGTCATGTAACACTAGACTGTAGTCAGCTCAGCCTATCAGAAGTCATGTAACACCTGCCTGTAGTCAGCTCAGCCAATCAGCAGTCGTGTAACACTAGCCTTTAGTCAGCGCAGCCAATCAGCAGTCATATAAAACAAGCCTGTAGTGAGTTCAACCAATCAGAAGCCATGTAACACTAACCTGCAGTCAGCTCAGCCAGTCAGAGGTCATGTAACACTAGCCTGTAGTCAGCTCAGCCAATCAGCAGTCGTGTAACACTAGCCTTTAGTCAGCGCAGCCAATCAGCAGTCATATAAAACAAGCCTGTAGTGAGTTCAACCAATCAGAAGCCATGTAACACTTGCCTGTAGTCAGCTCAGCCAATCAGCAGCCATGTAACACTCAAATGTAGTCAGCTCAGCCAATCAGCAGCCATGTAACACTCAAATGTAGTCAGCTCAGCCAATCAGCAGTCATGTAACACTAGACTGTAGTCAGCTCAGCCTATCAGAAGTCATGTAACACCTGCCTGTAGTCAGCTCAGCCAATCAGCAGTCATGAAAAACTACACTGTAGTCAGCTCAGCCAATCAGCAGCCATATAACACTCAAATGTAGTCAGCTCAGCCAATCAGCAGCCATGTAACACTCAAATGTAGTCAGCTCAGCCAATCAGCAGTCATGTAAAACTACACTATAGTAATCTCAGCCAATCAGCAGCCATGTAACAGTCAAATGTAGTCAGCTCAGCCAATCAGAAGACATGTAACAATAGACTGTAGTCAGCTCAGCCAGTCAGCAGCTATGTAACAGTCAAATGTAGTCAGCTCAGCCAATCAGAATAAAAGTAACACTAGCCTGTAGTCAGCTCAGCCAATCAGAAGAAAAGTAATGCTAGCCTGTCGTCAGCTCAGCCAATCACAAGTCATGTAACACCTGCCTGTAGTCAGCTCAGCCAATAAGCAGTCATGTAAAACTACACTGTAGTCAGCTCAGCCAATCAGCAGCCATGTAACACTCAAATGTAGTCAGCTCAGCCAATCAGCAGTCATGTAAAACTACACTATAGTAATCTCAGCCAATCAGCAGCCATGTAACAGTCAAATGTAATCAGCTCAGCCAATCAGAAGTCATGTAACACTAGCATGTAGTCAGTTCACCCAATTAGCAGCCATGTAACACTAGCCTGTAGTCAGCTCAGGCAATCAGCAGTCGTGTAACACTAGCCTTTAGTCAGCGCAGCCAATCAGCAGTCATATAAAACAAGCCTGTAGTGAGTTCAACCAATCAGCAGTCATGTAACACTAGACTGTAGTCAGCTCAGCCTATCAGAAGTCATGTAACACCTGCCTGTAGTCAGCTCAGCCAATCAGCAGTCGTGTAACACTAGCCTTTAGTCAGCGCAGCCAATCAGCAGTCATATAAAACAAGCCTGTAGTGAGTTCAACCAATCAGAAGCCATGTAACACTAACCTGCAGTCAGCTCAGCCAGTCAGAGGTCATGTAACACTAGCCTGTAGTCAGCTCAGCCAATCAGCAGTCGTGTAACACTAGCCTTTAGTCAGCGCAGCCAATCAGCAGTCATATAAAACAAGCCTGTAGTGAGTTCAACCAATCAGAAGCCATGTAACACTTGCCTGTAGTCAGCTCAGCCAATCAGCAGCCATGTAACACTCAAATGTAGTCAGCTCAGCCAATCAGCAGCCATGTAACACTCAAATGTAGTCAGCTCAGCCAATCAGCAGTCATGTAACACTAGACTGTAGTCAGCTCAGCCTATCAGAAGTCATGTAACACCTGCCTGTAGTCAGCTCAGCCAATCAGCAGTCATGAAAAACTACACTGTAGTCAGCTCAGCCAATCAGCAGCCATATAACACTCAAATGTAGTCAGCTCAGCCAATCAGCAGCCATGTAACACTCAAATGTAGTCAGCTCAGCCAATCAGCAGTCATGTAAAACTACACTATAGTAATCTCAGCCAATCAGCAGCCATGTAACAGTCAAATGTAGTCAGCTCAGCCAATCAGAAGACATGTAACAATAGACTGTAGTCAGCTCAGCCAGTCAGCAGCTATGTAACAGTCAAATGTAGTCAGCTCAGCCAATCAGAATAAAAGTAACACTAGCCTGTAGTCAGCTCAGCCAATCAGAAGAAAAGTAATGCTAGCCTGTCGTCAGCTCAGCCAATCACAAGTCATGTAACACCTGCCTGTAGTCAGCTCAGCCAATAAGCAGTCATGTAAAACTACACTGTAGTCAGCTCAGCCAATCAGCAGCCATGTAACACTCAAATGTAGTCAGCTCAGCCAATCAGCAGTCATGTAAAACTACACTATAGTAATCTCAGCCAATCAGCAGCCATGTAACAGTCAAATGTAATCAGCTCAGCCAATCAGAAGTCATGTAACACTAGCATGTAGTCAGTTCACCCAATTAGCAGCCATGTAACACTAGCCTGTAGTCAGCTCAGGCAATCAGCAGTCGTGTAACACTAGCCTTTAGTCAGCGCAGCCAATCAGCAGTCATATAAAACAAGCCTGTAGTGAGTTCAACCAATCAGCAGTCATGTAACACTAGACTGTAGTCAGCTCAGCCTATCAGAAGTCATGTAACACCTGCCTGTAGTCAGCTCAGCCAATCAGCAGTCGTGTAACACTAGCCTTTAGTCAGCGCAGCCAATCAGCAGTCATATAAAACAAGCCTGTAGTGAGTTCAACCAATCAGAAGCCATGTAACACTAACCTGCAGTCAGCTCAGCCAGTCAGAGGTCATGTAACACTAGCCTGTAGTCAGCTCAGCCAATCAGCAGTCGTGTAACACTAGCCTTTAGTCAGCGCAGCCAATCAGCAGTCATATAAAACAAGCCTGTAGTGAGTTCAACCAATCAGAAGCCATGTAACACTTGCCTGTAGTCAGCTCAGCCAATCAGCAGCCATGTAACACTCAAATGTAGTCAGCTCAGCCAATCAGCAGCCATGTAACACTCAAATGTAGTCAGCTCAGCCAATCAGCAGTCATGTAACACTAGACTGTAGTCAGCTCAGCCTATCAGAAGTCATGTAACACCTGCCTGTAGTCAGCTCAGCCAATCAGCAGTCATGAAAAACTACACTGTAGTCAGCTCAGCCAATCAGCAGCCATATAACACTCAAATGTAGTCAGCTCAGCCAATCAGCAGCCATGTAACACTCAAATGTAGTCAGCTCAGCCAATCAGCAGTCATGTAAAACTACACTATAGTAATCTCAGCCAATCAGCAGCCATGTAACAGTCAAATGTAGTCAGCTCAGCCAATCAGAAGACATGTAACAATAGACTGTAGTCAGCTCAGCCAGTCAGCAGCTATGTAACAGTCAAATGTAGTCAGCTCAGCCAATCAGAATAAAAGTAACACTAGCCTGTAGTCAGCTCAGCCAATCAGAAGAAAAGTAATGCTAGCCTGTCGTCAGCTCAGCCAATCACAAGTCATGTAACACCTGCCTGTAGTCAGCTCAGCCAATAAGCAGTCATGTAAAACTACACTGTAGTCAGCTCAGCCAATCAGCAGCCATGTAACACTCAAATGTAGTCAGCTCAGCCAATCAGCAGTCATGTAAAACTACACTATAGTAATCTCAGCCAATCAGCAGCCATGTAACAGTCAAATGTAATCAGCTCAGCCAATCAGAAGTCATGTAACACTAGCATGTAGTCAGTTCACCCAATTAGCAGCCATGTAACACTAGCCTGTAGTCAGCTCAGGCAATCAGCAGTCGTGTAACACTAGCCTTTAGTCAGCGCAGCCAATCAGCAGTCATATAAAACAAGCCTGTAGTGAGTTCAACCAATCAGCAGTCATGTAACACTAGACTGTAGTCAGCTCAGCCTATCAGAAGTCATGTAACACCTGCCTGTAGTCAGCTCAGCCAATCAGCAGTCGTGTAACACTAGCCTTTAGTCAGCGCAGCCAATCAGCAGTCATATAAAACAAGCCTGTAGTGAGTTCAACCAATCAGAAGCCATGTAACACTAACCTGCAGTCAGCTCAGCCAGTCAGAGGTCATGTAACACTAGCCTGTAGTCAGCTCAGCCAATCAGCAGTCGTGTAACACTAGCCCTTAGTCAGCGCAGCCAATCAGCAGTCATATAAAACAAGCCTGTAGTGAGTTCAACCAATCAGAAGCCATGTAACACTTGCCTGTAGTCAGCTCAGCCAATCAGCAGCCATGTAACACTCAAATGTAGTCAGCTCAGCCAATCAGCAGCCATGTAACACTCAAATGTAGTCAGCTCAGCCAATCAGCAGTCATGTAACACTAGACTGTAGTCAGCTGAGCCTATCAGAAGTCATGTAACACCTGCCTGTAGTCAGCTCAGCCAATCAGCAGTCATGAAAAACTACACTGTAGTCAGCTCAGCCAATCAGCAGCCATATAACACTCAAATGTAGTCAGCTCAGCCAATCAGCAGCCATGTAACACTCAAATGTAGTCAGCTCAGCCAATCAGCAGTCATGTAAAACTACACTATAGTAATCTCAGCCAATCAGCAGCCATGTAACAGTCAAATGTAGTCAGCTCAGCCAATCAGAAGACATGTAACAATAGACTGTAGTCAGCTCAGCCAGTCAGCAGCTATGTAACAGTCAAATGTAGTCAGCTCAGCCAATCAGAATAAAAGTAACACTAGCCTGTAGTCAGCTCAGCCAATCAGAAGAAAAGTAATGCTAGCCTGTCGTCAGCTCAGCCAATCACAAGTCATGTAACACTAGCCTGTCATAAGCACAGACAATCAGCAGTAATGTAACACTCGCCTGTCCTCAGCTCAGCCAATCAGAAGTCATATAACACTAGCCTGTAGTGAGTTAAAACAATCAGCAGACATGTAACACTAGCCTGTAGTCAGCTCAGCCAATCATAAGTCATGTAACACTAAACTGTATTAAGGTCAGCCAATCAGCAGCCATGTAACACTCAAATGTAGTCAGCTCAGCCAATCAGCAGTCATGTAAAACTACACTATAGTAATCTCAGCCAATCAGCAGCCATGTAACAGTCAAATGTAATCAGCTCAGCCAATCAGAAGTCATGTAACACTAGCATGTAGTCAGTTCACCCAATTAGCAGCCATGTAACACTAGCCTGTAGTCAGCTCAGGCAATCAGCAGTCGTGTAACACTAGCCTTTAGTCAGCGCAGCCAATCAGCAGTCATATAAAACAAGCCTGTAGTGAGTTCAACCAATCAGCAGTCATGTAACACTAGACTGTAGTCAGCTCAGCCTATCAGAAGTCATGTAACACCTGCCTGTAGTCAGCTCAGCCAATCAGCAGTCGTGTAACACTAGCCTTTAGTCAGCGCAGCCAATCAGCAGTCATATAAAACAAGCCTGTAGTGAGTTCAACCAATCAGAAGCCATGTAACACTAACCTGCAGTCAGCTCAGCCAGTCAGAGGTCATGTAACACTAGCCTGTAGTCAGCTCAGCCAATCAGCAGTCGTGTAACACTAGCCTTTAGTCAGCGCAGCCAATCAGCAGTCATATAAAACAAGCCTGTAGTGAGTTCAACCAATCAGAAGCCATGTAACACTTGCCTGTAGTCAGCTCAGCCAATCAGCAGCCATGTAACACTCAAATGTAGTCAGCTCAGCCAATCAGCAGCCATGTAACACTCAAATGTAGTCAGCTCAGCCAATCAGCAGTCATGTAACACTAGACTGTAGTCAGCTCAGCCTATCAGAAGTCATGTAACACCTGCCTGTAGTCAGCTCAGCCAATCAGCAGTCATGAAAAACTACACTGTAGTCAGCTCAGCCAATCAGCAGCCATATAACACTCAAATGTAGTCAGCTCAGCCAATCAGCAGCCATGTAACACTCAAATGTAGTCAGCTCAGCCAATCAGCAGTCATGTAAAACTACACTATAGTAATCTCAGCCAATCAGCAGCCATGTAACAGTCAAATGTAGTCAGCTCAGCCAATCAGAAGACATGTAACAATAGACTGTAGTCAGCTCAGCCAGTCAGCAGCTATGTAACAGTCAAATGTAGTCAGCTCAGCCAATCAGAATAAAAGTAACACTAGCCTGTAGTCAGCTCAGCCAATCAGAAGAAAAGTAATGCTAGCCTGTCGTCAGCTCAGCCAATCACAAGTCATGTAACACCTGCCTGTAGTCAGCTCAGCCAATAAGCAGTCATGTAAAACTACACTGTAGTCAGCTCAGCCAATCAGCAGCCATGTAACACTCAAATGTAGTCAGCTCAGCCAATCAGCAGTCATGTAAAACTACACTATAGTAATCTCAGCCAATCAGCAGCCATGTAACAGTCAAATGTAATCAGCTCAGCCAATCAGAAGTCATGTAACACTAGCATGTAGTCAGTTCACCCAATTAGCAGCCATGTAACACTAGCCTGTAGTCAGCTCAGGCAATCAGCAGTCGTGTAACACTAGCCTTTAGTCAGCGCAGCCAATCAGCAGTCATATAAAACAAGCCTGTAGTGAGTTCAACCAATCAGCAGTCATGTAACACTAGACTGTAGTCAGCTCAGCCTATCAGAAGTCATGTAACACCTGCCTGTAGTCAGCTCAGCCAATCAGCAGTCGTGTAACACTAGCCTTTAGTCAGCGCAGCCAATCAGCAGTCATATAAAACAAGCCTGTAGTGAGTTCAACCAATCAGAAGCCATGTAACACTAACCTGCAGTCAGCTCAGCCAGTCAGAGGTCATGTAACACTAGCCTGTAGTCAGCTCAGCCAATCAGCAGTCGTGTAACACTAGCCCTTAGTCAGCGCAGCCAATCAGCAGTCATATAAAACAAGCCTGTAGTGAGTTCAACCAATCAGAAGCCATGTAACACTTGCCTGTAGTCAGCTCAGCCAATCAGCAGCCATGTAACACTCAAATGTAGTCAGCTCAGCCAATCAGCAGCCATGTAACACTCAAATGTAGTCAGCTCAGCCAATCAGCAGTCATGTAACACTAGACTGTAGTCAGCTGAGCCTATCAGAAGTCATGTAACACCTGCCTGTAGTCAGCTCAGCCAATCAGCAGTCATGAAAAACTACACTGTAGTCAGCTCAGCCAATCAGCAGCCATATAACACTCAAATGTAGTCAGCTCAGCCAATCAGCAGCCATGTAACACTCAAATGTAGTCAGCTCAGCCAATCAGCAGTCATGTAAAACTACACTATAGTAATCTCAGCCAATCAGCAGCCATGTAACAGTCAAATGTAGTCAGCTCAGCCAATCAGAAGACATGTAACAATAGACTGTAGTCAGCTCAGCCAGTCAGCAGCTATGTAACAGTCAAATGTAGTCAGCTCAGCCAATCAGAATAAAAGTAACACTAGCCTGTAGTCAGCTCAGCCAATCAGAAGAAAAGTAATGCTAGCCTGTCGTCAGCTCAGCCAATCACAAGTCATGTAACACTAGCCTGTCATAAGCACAGCCAATCAGCAGTAATGTAACACTCGCCTGTCCTCAGCTCAGCCAATCAGAAGTCATATAACACTAGCCTGTAGTGAGTTAAAACAATCAGCAGACATGTAACACTAGCCTGTAGTCAGCTCAGCCAATCATAAGTCATGTAACACTAAACTGTATTAAGGTCAGCCAATCAGCAGCCATGTAACACTAGCCTGTAGTCAGCTCAGCCAAACAGCAATCTTGTGACACTAGCCTGTCATCAGCACAGCCAATCAGCAGTAATGTAACACTCGCCTGTCCTCAGCTCAGCCAATCAGAAGTCATATAACACTAGCCTGTAGTGAGTTAAAACAATCAGCAGCCATGTAACACTAGCCTGTAGTCAGCTCAGCCAATCATAAGTCATGTAACACTAGACTGTATTAAGGTCAGCAAACCAGAGGTCATGTAACACTCAAATGTAGTCATCTCAGCCAATCAGAAGTCATGTAACACTCAATATTAGTCATCTCAGCCAATCAGCAGCCATGTAATACTTCCCTGTAGTCAGCACAGCCAATCAGAAGTCATGTAACATCTGCCTGTAGTCAGCTCAGCCAATCAGCAGTCGTGTAACACTATACTGTATTCAGCTCAGCCAATCAGCAGCCGTGGAACACCAGACTGTAGTCAGCCCAGCCAATCAGCAGTCATGTAAAACTACATTGAAGTCAGCTCTTCCAATCAGCAGCCATGTAACACTCAAATATAGTCAGCTCAGCCAATCAGAAGTCATGTAACACTAGCCTGTAGTCAGCTCAGCCAATCAGCAGCCATGTAATGCTCAAATGTAGTCAACTCAGCCAATCAGCAGTCATGTAACACTAGCCTGTAGTCAGCTGAGCCAATCAGAAGAAAAGTAATGTTAGCTTGTCCTCAGCTCAGCCAATCAGAAGTCATGTAACACTTGCCTGTAGTAAGCTCAGCCAATCAGAGGTCATGTAAAACTACACTGTAGTCAGCTCAGCCAATCAGCAGGCATGCAACACTCAAATGTAGTCAGCTCAGCCAATCAGAAGTCATGTACCACTAGCCTGTAGTCAGCTCAGCCAATCACAAGTCATGTAACACCTGCCTGTAGTAAACTCAGCCAATCCGAAGTCATGTAACACTCAAATGTTGTCAGCTCAGCCAATCAGAAGTCATGTACCACTAGCCTGTAGTCAGCTCAGCCAATCCGAAGAAAAGTAATGCTAGACTGTAGTCAGCTCAGCCAATCAGAAGATAAGTAATGCTAGCCTGTCGTCAACTCAGCCAATCAGAAGTCATGTAACACCTGCCTGTAGTCAGCTCAGCCAATAAGCAGTCATGTAAAACTACACTGTAGTCAGCTAAGCCAATCAGCAGCCATGTAATACTCAAATGTAGTCAGCTCAGCCAATCAGCAGTAATGAAACACGAGACTGTAGTCAGCTCAGCCAATCAGCAGCCATGTAACACTCAAATGCAGTCAGCTCAGCCTATCAGAAGTCATGTTACACCTGCCTGTAGTCAGCTCAGCCAATCAACAGTCATGAAAAACTACACTGTAGTCAGCTCAGCCAATCAGCAGCCATATAACTCTCAAATGTAGTCAGCTCAGCCAATGAGCAGCCATGTAACACTAACCTGCAGTCAGCTCAACCAGTCAGAAGTCAGGTAACACTAGCCTGTAGTCAGGTCAGACAATCAGCAGTCATATAAAACAAGCCTGTAGTGAGTTCAACCAATCAGCAGCCATGTAACACTTGCCTGTAGTCAGCTCAGCCAATCAGCAGCCATATAACACTCAAATGTAGTCAGCTCAGCCAATGAGCAGCCATGTAACACTAACCTGCAGTCAGCTCAACCAGTCAGAAGTCAGGTAACACTAGCCTGTAGTCAGCTCAGCCAATCAGCAACTATGTAATACTAGCCTGTAGTCAGGTCAGCCAATCAGCAGTCATGTAACACTCAAATTTAGTCAGCTCAGCCAATCAGCAGTCATATAAAACAAGCCTGTAGTGAGTTCAACCAATCAGCAGCCATGTAACACTTGCCTGTAGTCAGCTCAGCCAATCAGAAGTCATGTAACACCTGCCTGTAGTCAGCACAGCCAATCAGCAGTCATATAACACTCAAATGTAGTCAGCTCAGCCAATCAGCAGCCATGTAACACTAGCCTGTAGTCAGCTCAGCCAATCAGAAGTCATGTAACACTCAAATTTAGTCAGCTCAGCCAATCAGCAGTCATGTAACACCAGACTGTAGTCAGCTCAGCCAATAAGCAGTCATGTAAAACTACACTGTAGTCAGCCCAGCCAATCAGAAGTCATGTAACACTCAAATTTAGTCAGCTCAGCCAATCAGCAGTCATGTAATACCTGCCTGTAGTCAGCTCAGCCAATCAGCAGTCATGTAAAACTACACTGAAGTCAGCTCTTCCAATCAGCAGCCATGTAACACTCAAATATAGTCAGCTCAGCCAATCAGCAATCTTGTAACACTAGCATGTCATCAGCACAGCCAATCAGCAGTAATGTAACACTCGCCTGTCCTCAGCTCAGCCAATCAGAAGTCATATAACACTAGCCTGTCATCAGCACAGCCAATCAGCAGCCATGTAACACTAGCCTGTAGTCAGCTCAGCCAATCATAAGTCATGTAACACTAGACTGTATTAAGGTCAGCCAATCAGCAGCCATGTAACACTCAAATTTAGTCAGCTCAGCCAATCAGCAGTCATGTAACACCAGACTGTAGTCAGCTCAGCCAATAAGCAGTCATGTAAAACTACACTGTAGTCAGCCCAGCCAATCAGCAGCCATGTAACACTCAAATGTAGTCAGGTTAGTAAATTAGAAGTCATGTAATACCTGCCTGTAGTCAGCTCAGCCAATCAGCAGTCATGTAAAACTACACTGAAGTCAGCTCTTCCAATCAGAAGTCATGTAACACTCAAATATAGTCAGCTCAGCCAATCAGCAATCTTGTAACACTAGCCTGTCATCAGCACAGCCAATCAGCAGCAATCTAACACTCGCCTGTCCTCAGCTCAGCCAATCAGAAGTCATATAACACTAGCCTGTATTGAGTTCAACCAATCAGCAGCCATGTAACACTAGCCTGTAGTCAGCTCAGCCAATCATAAGTCATGTAACACTAGACTGTATTAAGGTCAGCCAATCAGCAGCCATGTAACACTCAAATGTAGTCAGCTCAGCCAACCAGAAGTCATGTAACACTCAAATATAGTCAGCTCAGCCAATCAGCAATCTTGTCACACTAGCCTGTCATTAGCACAGCCAATCAGCAGTAATGTAACACTCGCCTGTCCTCCGCTCAGCCAATCAGAAGTCAGGTAACACTAGCCTGTAGTCAGCTCATCCAAACAGAAGTCCTGTAACACAAGAATGTAATCAGCTCAGCCAATCAGCAGCCATGTAACACTCAAATTTCAAATTCCATATGAAATGCTCAAGATTAACAAAGGGTATACCCCCGAAACGCCCTCAGTGATATCTTTTGACCATGCCACTAATCTGGTCACACTGTCTGGCCTACCAACTTTCATTAATCAAATTTAAAAAACAGTGGTCCCTAGATACCACACCAATTAAGTGAGAAACAAAACTCAACTAAGCAGACCAACAAAAGCCAGCCCTTGATTGCTGTGACCTCTGGAGATGCCCAAAAGGTAGCTTGCCAGAAAGTGAGAGATGGAGATTATTCTTTCTTTAGTTTACGTTAGCTACCACCTATGCGTTTAATTCAAATTTGAATGTTAACATTAGCTAGCAATATTAACATAGAAATTAAACATTGAAGTTTGGCTAAAATTAGTTGACTGTTAAATTGACTTATACGTGGCATATTTAGTCAATTTAACAGTCAACTAATTTAGCTAAACCATTTTTGTTTCTCACCTTTTCAAATATTCAACGAGGTCTCCACAGCTTCGGGAGATGGCGGTTGAAGAGGAGATGACTGGGCGGAGTCTAGGTTTTGCATAAAGTTAATGTCAGTTAGTTACAGTTGTCAACACTGTTATTCTAACACATTTTTGGACATCATCAAGTTTTGCTTTAAGCAGCATGCTCCCTGCAGAGAGTATCAGCACATAATTTCTCATAGTTAAAAGTTCATATGCTCATTATTACAATAAACAAAAACAAAAATATATGTATAACAATCTCATGCATTTCAACAGAAGCAGCCCTGCAGCAAGGCCAACTTTTATGAGGTGAATCATGTTCAATTTATTTGAGTATAAGAAAAGGTGTTGTTTCAAGCCACCAAACAGCTGACAAATGATCAGCTATTTTGCAGAAATGGCCAGCAAGGTTTAATTCTACTTATGTTTAATCATGTCATCTTGCTGAAGGTGCCAACCGGCACATGAAATCACTTTACAAATCACGTTTCTCTACCTGGGTCCACTACCAGCAATGTAAGAGGCAAACTGGCTCCTATCTAGACTCAAAACACACGTTAAGATATTTAAAAAGATTAAGTTAATTAGCACTGGTGAGCCACTTAGCATGGTGTCTCCTAATCATCACTGAACACCCGGGAGGTTGTCAGACATCAGAAACAGAACAGAGTTTGTCAATAATTGTTTATGCAATGCATCTTGCTTGTTCTTTTATATGAATTTTATCTTTTTATCTGTCTCTTATCTGCCTTTTATTGGTGTAAAGCACTTTGAGCTGCATGTTGTGTATGAAAGGTACTATACAAATAAAGGTTATTATTAGTGCGCTTGCTTCAGCAAGCAAACTATTGTTATTCTCCTTACTTATTATTAGTGTGCTTGCTTCAGCAAGCAAATTATTGTTATCCATCTTACTTATTAGTGTGCTTGCTTCAGCAAGCAAACTATTTAGTGTGCTTGCTTCAGCAAGCAAACTATTGTTATCCGTCTTACTTATTATTATTTTTCAATATCTTCAACTTCTTTTTATTCTTCCGGACACTTTTTTAAACTTTAATGCGGCTTGAACCGTTTGAGCTATCGATGCGGTTCCAACTCTCAAACGTTCAGCATGTTCGGGAATAGCGTGCTATTACTTTTCTAAGCGTTCCGATGTTTAGTTTTTCCGCTATTTACGTTTAAACGGGAATTTTTTCCCAATAGAAATGAATGGTGGAATGTTCAGCTTGCTAGAGTGTGTGATGTCATCCCCACTCTAGCTACTCTTCAGACTGCAGATGCTGTGATTTTTAACTAAATATTCAAATTTCTTAAACTGTCATGACTCCCACAATTTTCACACTATATACACGTTACACTAGGGTAATACGGTAATACGGTATCCCGGGGTATTTGAAAATAGCAACGGTGTCCGTTTCATTACCGTCATAAAAAAATTTCTGGCAGAAGAAGAGGAGAGAGATGCCCAACCTGCACCCCCGAAAAAAAAGATAACTTTGGGCAGTCTCTTGTAAAAAAAAGCTGATGCGGCGGGCGCGGCAGGTCCCGTCGGACTCGGCACCATAGAGGAGCAAGCAGAATCAGAGATGAATGCCTATTGTCGCGAGCCTGTGATTCACGGAGACGAAGATCCCCTTCTCTGGTGGAAGTCAAATGGAACCAGCCGCTTTCTGCTGATGTCGAGGGTGGCCCGAAAGTACTTGTGCGCGTGTGCCACAAGCTCACCATCAGAGCGGGTGTTCAGCACCGCAGGCAAAGTTGTAAGTCCGTTACGTGCCCTGCTCAAGCTGGAAAAAGTAAATACCGTATTTCCTCTAATAGTGGCCTGTAGTGAATTAAAAGCCGGGTCTCCGATAATGGCCGGGGCTGTGGTCGACACGAACAAATAAAGGCCGGCCTCAAATACAGGCCGGGGGAAAAAACTAGGTCAAAACCGAGTACACGGCTGGACTGTGTCCGTCTCCTCTCTCCGCCGCTGCCTCTCCACCGCGCCCACGGCCCGCATTGATCCTCCCGATCCAAGCCCCGGACCCCCGCCGAAATCTCGGCCGGATCACCGGGAACACATCGGTGCCCAGGTTCAGTTAGCTTCAGTTAGCTTCAGCTTACATGCAAACAACGGTGGATACTGGTAAACTCCTGGTGCCTGTTTGTAACTGTAGTTTGCAGTAACGTACAAGTGCCACAAGACGGCTCGGCCGGCGGAAGTCTCTGGAGCATGCCGTCGTCGATTACCGTAATTATCGTAATGCATTGCAGTAACAAAAAAACGTCTACCTAACGTACCGTAACAGAAGCAGATCAGAAAACAAGGAGGCTTCGTACTAAAATAGGAGCAAATATACTTATCAAACAGAGGGAATTAGAAATAAAGATAGATGACATGTTGTTAATTTTGTACATGTTTTGTTGTTATTGTTTCAATATTCTGTTGTAAATATGCAACGTTTGCTATTCCGTTTCTGATGTTGTTCAGAGAATAAAACTGGAACATGTATCACATTTTTGTCGTGTGAAAATCACAGTTGAAGTGCACTGCAGCCACCTTGTGGCAGGAAACGGTATAGCAGCGACTACATAAATTCATCATTTGGAATTGGCGGCTCCCTCCAAGCCATACAATGTGATTTTTTATCAGATGGTAATACCGTATACCGCGGGAAAATTTGGGGAAGGTTTAACGGTGTCAAAAATTGGATACCGCCCAACCCTACGTTACACATCAAACTGTTCAGCTACTCCTTCTGCCACTCACAATGTAAATATCTAAGTCATAGTGTTTAGACTTTTTCAGCTATGATGGTTTGTTCAACACTAGTGCAAAACTGTGTTTTACGGCCCCTATCTAACTTTTAAACAGCTTTGTCATTTCCACATTCTTAAACTGTCACTATTCCCACAATTTTCATACTACATACATATATTTTAAAGCAAACTGTTCAGCTACTCCTTCTGTCACTCACAATGTAAATATCTAAGTAATAGCACTTGTAGTTTTTGAGCTGTGATGGTTTGTTCAACACTAGTGCTTTACAGTAATTTTGCCTACTTTAAACAGCTTTTTCTTCTTGCACATTCAGTATTTAAACTGATGTAGTTTCCACTATTTTCACATTACATACATATATTATATATCACACTGTTCAGCTACTTCTTCTGTCACTGACAATGTAAATATCTAAGTGGTAGCATTTGTAGTTTTTGAGCTATGATGGTTTGTTCAACACTAGTGCTGTTCAGTTTTTGGCTCCTATGAGCAGATTTTTTCTGCTTACACATATTTGAACTATCACAATGTCCACAACTTTAAGACTACATGCATATATTACACATTAAAATGTTCAGCCAGTCCTACTCTTTCTCACAATGTAAATATCTAAGTGCTGGGATTTGTAGTTTTTCAGTTAGGTACGTTTGGTCAGCATTAGTGCTCCAATTCAACTTTTTCACTTCATTTTACTACAATTCAACTTCTTCAACTTTCTTTCAACTGTAATCAACTTACTACTATTTCTAATGCTGCTGCTACTACTGCTACTGCAGCTACTACTACTACTACTACTACTTCTAATACTGCTACTACTGCTACTTCTACTACTACTGCTACTACTACTACCTCTAATACTACTACTACTACTGCTAAAACTACTACTGCTAATAGTACTACTACTGCTACTTCTACTACTACTACTACTTCTAATACTACTACTACTTCTAATACTGCTACTATTACTACTGCTACTACTTCTAATACTACTACTACTTCTAATACTGCTACTATTACTACTGCTACTACTTCTAATGCTGCTACTATTACTACTGCTACTACTTCTAATACTACTACTATTACTACTGCTACTACTTCTAATACTACTACTACTTCTAATACTGCTACTATTACTACTGCTACTACTTCTAATACTACTACTACTTCTAATACTGTTACTACTACTGCTACTACTGCTACTAGTATTACTACTACTGTTACTACTACTACTATTTCTAATGCTGCTACTACTACTGCCACTACTACTGCTACTGCAGCTACTACTACTGCTACTACTACTACGTCTAATACTGCTACCTCTAATACTACTACTACTACTGCTACTGCTATCACTACTACTGCTACTACTACTACTACTTCTACTACTTCTCTCCTAATGCAGCTCTCCTAATGCTGCTGTCTGCACTTCTCCACTTTCATACACACGTAGGGGGCCACACACACACACACACACACACACACACACGTATTGGATTTGATGAATAAATAAAAATAAATCTGTTTAAATCTATATTTTAAGGTTTAAACTTTATGGCTTTTATTTTGAAGGCTGAAAGCCTAAACCGGAAGTTGTATTCATTGATATTCTGGTGAGCTTAACGCATGTAGCGTCTGTGTGCATCGAGTGGCTTTGACAAGCTGGAAGTCTC
This sequence comes from Centroberyx gerrardi, assembly GCF_048128805.1. NCBI lineage: Eukaryota > Metazoa > Chordata > Actinopteri > Beryciformes > Berycidae > Centroberyx > Centroberyx gerrardi. The sequence continues at coordinate 358,332 of NW_027605187.1, forward strand.
CCATTTCCCAGTTCACCTGAACGCACCACGTGTAAAAGCTGCCTGTGACGGTTAGAAAAATATCATTTGTGTTTTGGTAAGAGAAGGTGAGGGCAACGTCGCTTTATCGGCCAACTTAACGGTCATTTTACCGCTATGTTGGTCCAATGTAGGCTGAGACATTGTTTCTGTTTTTAAAATGTCATTAGATTTAACATTACTTGCTAACTGAGACAAGCGACAGCTTTCAGACATTAATGTTAGGTTGGTAGCGTTGAAGACTGCTTTGAAAACGTCAACTGCCCAGTGTTAACGTTAGCCTGCTTAGCTAGCAAGAGACTGACATTACTCTTTATGTAACGTTAACGTTAATAATGTTAGTTAGCATTGTTGACAAGTTATTTCCAGTCGACAACCAAGGTTGACCACTTCACTAGCTAACCGGGCTAACGTTAATGTGGCTATCTTATCGGTCATAGCTAGAAATTGCATTAGTTTGAAAAAACAGATGTAAAAATAGCGGCCAATTAAAGCTACAACATAGTAACCTGGCCAAAATTTTTTTAGATAAACCGGGTGGTGTTTTTTCATTGTCACTGAGATGATACAGATAAAGATATTTGAGACTAGTTAAACGTAAGAGAAGACTAGCCTGTATTTGTGATCTGACAGCTCTGGGGTGTGTGTAAATGTCTCATTGCTCTTGTATTTGCCCTGTATTTACAGATTGCCCTTGCTGAGACTCCTGCTTTGTGGGTGAGGATGTGTTCATGTGTGTTTTAAAGTAGCTCCAATCAAGTGAACAGAAACATTCGCTACTTTTTACCTTCAACATGAAATACTTGTGGTTACAGTGCAGTACCCAAATATATGCTTCGAATAAATGGGGATTTCATCACCTATAGTCTCACTGCAATAGTTTGTATATTGTAATGTAGTATTTTGATATGTCATGTGTTTTGATGGTGGTTTTTACTATGACAATTGTACTTTTTTTCTGAATTACTTAGGTGTTTTTTGTGACTGCTTAGTGGTAAATTCATGAACTAATCAATAACCTCTTAGCATATGTCTATCACTTTACAAGGGATTTACATTGCCTTGTAAATCCCTTGCAATACCATTTAAAACAGGGCAAAAATCTATGCCTGCATACATGTTCGTATTTCATCCCCTCAATTTTCTTTGCAATGCAGTTGTGGTGGTTATATCTTCCAGCACACTGCTTTCTTATGTGTAAATATTTGAGTGATAGGATTTGTAGTTTTTGAGTTATGAATGTTCATGCTTTACAGTAATTTTGCCTCTTTTCAACAGCTTTGTCTTCTGACAGCTCTGGGGTGTGTCAATGTCTCATTGCTCTTGTATTTACCCTGTATTTACAGATTGCCGTTGCTGAGACTCCTGCTCTGTGTGTGAGTATGCAGTGTGTTCACGTGTGTTTTAAAGTAGTTCCAATCAAGTGAACAGGAACATTCTCTACATTTTACCTTCAACATTAAATACTGCTGGTTACAGTGCAGTACCCAAATATATCCTTAGAATAAATAGGGATTTCAGCACCTATACTCTCACTGCAATAGTTTGTATATTCTAATGTAGTATTTTAATATGTCATTATGTGTTTTGATGGTGGTTTTTACTATGACAATTATACTTTTTCTGAATTGCTTAGGTGTTTTTGTTTTTGTTTGTGACTGCTTAGTGGTAAAGTTAAGTGTTTTTTTTTCCTCCTCCTTTGTTCACAGATTTCATTTCTGGTGATCACATCCTCAAGGTGAGTTAATTTTAGGTTGCCACTCATGTTATGATTCACACATGTGATCTTTGTGCTGCAGGGCAGTTTTGGGTTTATTCTATTGATTTCAGTCTGCCCACTCTCTCACATCCTGCTTTGTGTAGCCTTCCCAAGGTTTCTCCCTTTTTTTTTTTCCTTACTCAGGTTTTGTGGGCATTTTTCCCCATTCACACAGGGGTCAAAGGTCAAACCAGTGCCGCTGTTGATTTAATTTGTTTCATAATGTGGCTGCTAAGAAGCCCTTTGATATTGTAATGGTGAGGAGGAGGGAGAGTATATACTGTATGTCTAACTGTTAATGTTGGACCTTAACACACAACAAGCCACGCTGTATGGATAGTTGTGTCCCTGCTGTGATGTTGCTGTGGCAATTTGCTCTGATCAGCTGCTTTTGTCTAACCCATCTCTCTCTTTCTCACTCTCACAGAGATTGTCGATTTGTCCTGAGCTACCCTCATCAGCAAGTTCACACTTTTTACAGTACCAAAGCAAAGTACCAAAACAAATTCTTAGAAAATAGGGATTTCAGCACCTGTAGTATCACTGCAATAGTTTGTATATTCTAATGTAGTAATAGTATTTTAGAGTGTATAGTGGACAGTACTCAAACACAAGAATCCCAAATATATATATTTTGTCATAACAAAGTGTGCAAAAAGTCAAGGGAGTTGACCAAAATCTTTAAGCAACTGCCTTAAAACTTGGACTCTTGAGTGTGTGCAGTGCAAACATTTAAGTGGTATTGCTCATTGAACAAATTTCAATCAATACTCAGCAAATACAACAAGAAAAAACATGTGGCAATTCAGAATTTGTTTTCAGTGATTTTATTCTGTGTCTTTCTATTAGTCTACAGTCAAAATAAGGTCAGTGGAACATAACACAATATTTTATGAAATTATCCACAGTTTTCCTAATACAATTTTAGAGTAATCTGACAAGCATATAAAGAGCCCATTGTCCACAGTGGATGCTGTAGTTGGTTTGTAAGACTACGCTCACTCCTAATTGTAAACCTTGCCTAATTACTGTAAATAGGCTGTAGGGCTATAGAGATACATGACAGATGTGCATATTAACTTGTTCTGATTTGTTTCTGACAGGTCTGTACACCACAGTAGGCTATGTCTGTTTCATGTTCATTGCACAGTTGACATTGTAAACCTTTTCAAACATCAGTACAGCATTAACCCAAACTGGATGTAAGCTGACAGGCATCTAATCGTACAGTTTACCCTTGTTCAAGGAGAACAACATTGTTTTTAGCCGTGCATCTATGAACAAGTGTTACAGGTACTGGTTTGTTAATTTCAATTATTTTACTCAACAACCGTGTCTTATGAATTTTTTCTTCTTGTCTTACAGGTGTGCTGCTGCTGCTGCCGCTGGTTCCAGTTGCACCTCTATACACGTTCCATCTTTCTATCCCTCTAGTCTATACCGCTCTGTCTTTTTTTGGATTTTCTTCTCTTTCTGTCCCTTATACTGCTCTATCTAAATTTTGGATTATTCTATCTTTCTCTCCTCTAGTCTATCCCACTCTATCTAATTTTGGATGACATTCTACCATTGTGTGACACAATTTGAGATTCTGCTTTGAGAAACTGCTTTGAAAAACGATTTTGAGATTTGCACCTTTTGATACATTGCTTTGGTGTTCACTATATTGATTGCATTGTCTGATTGCACTCACACCCCATTACACCGAATTGTCTCTCTCTGAATTCGTTTGCTCTCTCTCTCTCTCTCTCTCTCTCTCTTTCACACTCTCTCTGTTGCTAACTGTGCTCCCACTGCATTTGGCAGGATTTGAAAAGCACTAATCTGTATCCAGACAGAATTTAAAGAATTGCTATTCATAGACTACAGAACTACTGAGTACTTTAATATTGAATCTGAATAGAAAGAATATTGAACTGAGTTAACTACATATATTTAATTGTTTAGACTGTTTAGAGTTCTTTAGACTTGTGTGTACTGAATTATATTTAAACTATTGAGAATTTTATACATAAGTTAATTCTGATTGTTGCAGATCCACGCTAATAACAGTCTGAGTAGAATCCATTTGTTTGATCTGAATAGCCATATCAAAGTGTTTATTAAAAGTTGCCAAGGAGAAGAAACTCGACACATCTGAAGCAGCCGTATCCTGTCAGCAGAACAACGTACCTGACTGGTGAATGGTAAACAGGTGGTAGAATACTGATGCTGAAAGCACTCATATTTGTTTAGACTTTTCCCTAATACTTCATGCTCAACTGAGTGAGCTGAATTGAATTTGTTTACACTGAATTAAAATCAACTGATCTGTTGCATTTGACATAAGAAATTAGACAAATTTTAATAGTTTATTGATACAGAACTCTTGATACACATTTATTTACATCTGTTGCTATCTACTGTGTGTATTTTAGACGGATACCAGTTATATACACAACACTTACATATTACATTGATTTGATTTAGATTTGTGTTTACTGAATTACATTCAAATTAAACAAGTAGAAATAGCCTGCTGCTTGTAATATTTCAAAAGTACATTCTATTACTGATTACCAGGCAATTGAGTTGAGTCGTCTCAGAACTCAAATTTGACTGACATTACACTGAAAAGGAGTTATTACATTATTTTCAGTTCTTTTGGAGACAGAACAATTAATAGATAAGCTGATACAGATCATTCTTCATATTTCTGTATTGAGATCGCACTTACTGACATTTCTATCTCTGAATTGCATTTACTGCAATACATACCGTTCTCTACCAGTGTATATTTAAAGACGTAACATCTAAATATTGAGTAAGGTCAGGTAATTCCTTAGACCTGTCTGTAGCTGTCTGAATTCTATTGCAAACATATTTTGTAAATATAGTGGAAATAAGTGTTTGCTGCTTCCAAATACAAGAGTAGGCTACATCCTATTACTGATTGTAGCTGATAAATATAGTCTCAATTTCAGTTGTCAATAGCCATATCTGCCAATTTACAGCTACATTGTATAAGGTATCAAAAGAGAATCAACAACCTAAGTGGACATTTGAACTTTTATATTGACCTGTGTAGAACATTGAAGTGAGTGAGAAATACTGTTTGAGTGAAAAAAACTATTAAAAAAAAACTGTCATATCACCCAGTTCTTACAGTAGTGTTCATTGTATAGTGGTATTAACACTTGCACCTTAAATTTGGAATATAAGTAAATTTACAGAAAATATTTACATTTATTCCTGTTAGATTTACGCTGATTGCATTTCTATAGCAGTGTTTGTCACTTTTGTACACATTTTCATCACTTATTGATCCTATAGGGAACAAAGGTACATTTTATCTGTGTCCAATAGTGTAATAAAGAGTAAATACTTTGCAACAAGCTTATTTTCTTTGGGGAAAAACTGCTGAACTCGGGATAACCATGCCAAGGCGAGGGAAAAGATCAGAAGCATCAAAACAGCGTTGGAGGAAGCTGAGCTTAGAAGTTGGTGTACCCAGTCAGCAGACACACACAGCAGAGTCTGGTCACACAGCCCCTGTACAGGTCACAGCCAGCCAGCCAGATGTGATGTATGTCAGAGCCTCCCACTGCCAGGCTGATGCTAGATATAATGAGTACTCCAGAAATGCTCAGTGCGCTTGTAATTCTCTCACATTTCTTGTCCATCACAATGAAAATGAGCAGCTCCAAAGCCCTGATCTTGATTGCATACTGGAGGAAGGCGATGCTGTGTACACTAGTGTCAGGGCAATGCTCGAGATAGAGAACAGATTTAAGGAGAGACGTTTGGCCTTTGATGAGCTCCCATGCTGGGCTATGTGCAATAACCATGAGTACGATGTCATCAAAGCAGATGTAATGCATGGTTTCTTCACTGCTACTGCCCCTTGTGCAGAAATGGAAGCGCTGTACCCAAACCTTGCAACAAGACTTCAGTGTCTCTCAACCGATGTCAATCAAGCATTGCTTACATTATCTGGGACCACCATTGCTGTATTCAGAGACACCTCTGGAAGATATGGCATCTTTGACCCACACTCCAGGTCAGCTGATGGACTGATACTGATGGAACACTCTGGAGGCAAAGCTTTAATGCTGTCTTTCAAAAGTTTGAGATTTGAGAGTAGGGCTGAAACGATTCCTCGAGAAACTCGAGTAACTCGATTACTAAAAATCATCGATGCAAATTCTTTGCATCGAAGCTTCGTTTAATCCATATAACTATATACACACTCAGTGTTTCGCACGGATGATTATTACTGTTGCACAACGCGCTGGAGAAAGAGAGAGAAAATAGCGAGGGGCGAAGAGAAGAGACAGGCCAGAGAAAACGACAGAAAGTGTCCAAAGTTTCGGATCCAGTGTTGCCAACTTGGCGACTTTGTCGCTAGACTTAGCGACTTTTCAGACCCCCCTGGCGACTTTATTTCTCAAAAGCGACTAGCGACAAATCTGCCGACTTTTTCTGACCATGGGAAGCAATGTTAATGTGTTGAATCCCAAAGCATTTGGCAATAAATTGGTTCGGCTGATGCCGGTTTTCTCTACTTGCTTGTCTAATCCAGAGGGGTCTGACGATCACAGCGCTTCCCACACACAGCGTAGCTCCTTCCCTCCGCTGAGAGCAGGGACTGTAGGATATGGTCCACTTGTAATTTCTACCGGCGTACGCCGAAACTGGCCCCGGTGGGCAGAGTCAGCACTTAATATTAAAACGGGATGAGATGAAGGCTAGTAAAGAATGCACGTTAATTATGGCTATATGTAATGGCTAGTTAAGAACGTAAATCAATATGGTGGCTAGTTATGATGTCCCTAAGTTAGCTAAGTTTTGCTCAAGAAAATAACCACAGAAAATAAAATGCTGCAGTCAATTTGTGAAAGCCTGAGCTTCATTCATGTTATTATTATGATAGTCACACACATACACACACACACACACACACCTACTCCCCTCACAGTGATGCATAAAATACCCCAGAAAGCAAAATATCAGGTGGTGTAAGTAGCAATTGGAGCCTAAAATGCACCAGTCCAATACAGCAGGTATATTCAGTTTAGTTTGATTGCAGTGAGTAGGGTCAGCAGGTGTAGGGCAACCCTTCAACATAGTAAATAAATGTACATTAGCCAGTCTTATGAACTTGTATGATATTTAGGCCTAGTAATAAATATCAATAATAATTATTATTTCACCTCGTTTTCAGTAAATCACAGTGTCGTATGGACAGCTTCGTGCGGACAGCTTTTCTCTTTTGTATATTTACTATTGCTCTTTAATAAAGCAAAAGTATTTCTTATCCGATTACTCGATTAATCGATGGAATAATCGGTAGAATACTCGATTACTAAAATAATCGATAGCTGCAGCCCTAATTGAGAGATTACATATGATGTTTGACTGGGTGTCTCCTGATAAGCAATATAATTTCATGCCCGTCTCATTTCAGAGGGTAGATGTATCTGTAAATGATGTTCCACACCAAGCAGATCCTGCTGCACACATCCCTGATCCAGCTGCATGTGCTGAAACGGCAGAGGTCACACTTTCTGTTCAGCAAGTTGAAACACAGACCGGTAATGATGCAAAATTATCAAACCAACAACAAGGAAAGACTTCATATGGCAAGCAATTTGAGCTACATGCATCCAGTAATTTAAAAAAAATGACCAAAGGGCAACGGAAAAAGAAAATTCAAAGAGCTGTAGCAAAGAGAAAAAGTGAAAAAGCTTCAAGCTATGAAAACAGAAAGGCAAAAAAGAGGCTGCATGATAAGAACAAATATTCAAAGTCTCTACTGTTCAGGATGAATAAAAAACTGTCATTAAATTATTCAAATGACTTTGAATACCGTGCAAAGAAAATAAGTAATATCAGTACACGATACAATCAAGATGAAAAATTTCGGATGAAACGGAAATCCTATATCACTACACGATACAATCAAGATGAAGAATTTCTGACAAAACGGAAATCCTGTTTCACTACACGATACAATCAAGATGAAGAATTTCGGACAAAATGGAAATCCTATTTCACTACACGATACAATCAAGATGAAGAATTTCGGACAAAACGGAAATCCTGCTTCACTACACGATACAATCAAGATGAAAAATTTCGGATGAAAAGGAAATCATATATCACTACACGATACAATCAAGATGAAGTATTTCGCACAAAACAAATGTCTTATATAACAGAACGATATGCAAATGACCAAGTGTACAGAAAGAAACAAAAACAGTCTCTACTAAACAGATATATAAATGATCCAAAGTTCAGATCACACCATGTAAAACGCTGTGCACTTCACACAAAAAACAGGTATGCCAGTGAACCAGCTTTCAGGATGCTTCACAAATTGCGCTGTGCCCAACGCATAAAGAGAAAATATAGACAAGGCAACTTTTGGTGCCAGACTTCAGCAACTCGTTACAACCAATAATCGACCCAATGAAATGCAAAGCAGGCTGATACAGCTGGCTATATCATCTTTCAAGCAGGCTATACAACGTGCCCCGACGTGTGTGTGTACAGTGTGTCACAGAGTGCTGTTTCCTGATCAAGTGAAACAATGCAACCGTGCAGCATACATAAAGAACCCCGCTATCATTCCTGCTTGCCTGACTGGTACCTATGTTCATGTATGCAATGAAACATGTGCAGGCCTCGAACAATGCTGCATTCCTGAGAGGAGAACAGAATGGATCTGTCATAGCTGTCATGAGAATCTCAAGTCAGGACGTATGCCAACAATAGCAGTAGCCAACAAGTTAGCGCTGTCACCAATTCCATCAGAGCTGCGTGATTTAAACATACTGGAAAGACAACTCCTGGCAAAAATGTTGCCCTTTTCAAAGATTGTGACACTTGCAAAAGGGAAACAGAGAGCTATACACGGTGCTATGGTGTGCGTACCATCGGAGGTGGAAACAACAGTGACCAGCTTACCAAGATCTCACAGCACCTCCCAGCTCTTGAAAGTGAAATTGAAAAGACGCCTGAGTTATAAATCATACCAGCAATTTCAGACAGTGAACATGAAAAATGTCCTTGCTGGCCTATCAAAACTGAAAGAGACTCACTCTGAATACAAAGACATAACCATCAACAATAATGCTGTCTTTCATGTTGACAACATGACACATGACCAAATTGATGACGTTGAAGTGACAGGGGCACAAGTATCCATCGCACCCGGTGTTATCTCTGTGCAGGCATCTCACTGTCAGGCTCACAAGGACTATAAGGAGTTTTCAAGAAATCATCAATGCACATGTATGGCTCTCACATTTTTGGCCCACCATAATGAGGAAGCAGAGTTAAGCAGTGCTGATCTTGACAACATACTAAAGCGTGGTGATTCTCTCTATACTGATGTCAAACAAAAGCTCATTGCAGAGGAGAAGTTTAGAGACAACCACTTGACCATGGAAGAACTGCCACAGACTGTTCAAACTGAGAGAGATGAATACACAGTGATCAAGTCTCCAGTGATGATGGGATACCTGAGAGCCAAAGCTTTGCGTGCTGACTGGGAGAGTTGGTGGCTTGATCTTTCCACAAGACTTGAGTGTCTGTCATCAGAGGTCCACCATGCATTGCTTATTGTATCTCCTGAGTGCATTGCTGTGTTTCGTGACAGATCAGGAAGATTTGGTTTCTTTGATTCTCACTCTAGAACTGCTGATGGTTTGCGTGACCCTGGTAACGGAACTGCTGTGATGCTCACTTTTACACATCTGAGTGATATGATTGAAAGAATTCACATGTTGTTCCAAATTCATGCTGATGAAGCCCCATATGATTTCTTGCCAGTGTCATTTGAAAGTGTAAACATGCCCTCTGATGAAAATGGTGCATCACAAAATGCCATGGCTGTGTCATATAATGACTCTGAGTTAATGGATGTTGACAACTGTGATGGTAGTGATTTAACAATGGAACAAGAGCATGGTTGGCAAATCAAAAAGGAACACAACACCACTTGCCACCTGTAGGAGAAAATGATGCACAGCATGAACAAACTAGTACATCAGATTCCCAAAGTGATGTGATGGAGGTTGATAATGATAACGTACTTGAGCAGAACACAGATGCAACACTTAGAAATGAAAGTGATGGACAAAATGAGCAGTCACCTAACTCAGAGGAGGAGAAAGATGATCTGAGACCTGGTCTTGCCCTTGACACTTGCCTGCAACCAACTGATATTGGACAGGATATTCTATCATATGGTGAAGGAATATTCAGTATCGCCCCTGCCGAAGGAAAAAGGCCAGTCAGCTTTTTTAAAACACCAACACTAGAAGCAATGGCTTTCCCTGTTCAGTTCCCTACTGGAAATAACACACTCGATGAGGTCAGACAGATAAAAATATCTCCAAGCATGTACTTCAATGCAAGGCTGTTTTCTGTGGATACTCGTTTTGCGAGAGAACAAACCTACCTCTTCTTTGCACAGTTTGTCACAGAGATACACATGGTCACATCTAGTATGTCAATACAGTTAAGAAAAGGGAAAGCTAAAACCAAAGATGGCCGCAAAATATCTAACAGCCTATTGCGGGATAAGCGTGAGATTGAGAAACTGGTACACAATAAGGATGCAACAAGATTCATGCAGCCTCTGAGAGGGACTCCAGCATACTGGGACAAAACGCTAAAAGATCTGCTCGCCATGATCAGACAGTTGGGGAAGCCTACTTTCTTCTGTACATTCAGTGCTGCAGAGATGAGATGGCCAGAGGTTATAACAGCAATAAAAGCACAACAAGGTGAACAGGTGGAATTTTCAGAGCTTGACTGGACTACAAAATGTGACATACTACGAAGCAACCCTGTCACAGTCATGCGCATGTTTGAGAAACGTGTCGATGCGTTAATGAGAGATCTGCTCATGTCAGAGGCACAGCCCATTGGTGAGGTACTCTGATGCAACCGTGTGTGCCTTTGTCGATCGCTACATAACATGCCAGCTGCCAGATACAATCAAAGACCCTGAGCTGTACAGCATAGTTACGGAGGTTCAGACGCACAGCAGAAATCATTCCACTTCATGCAGGAAAGGCTCTAAACTCTGCCGTTTTGGTTTTCCAAAGCCACCTATGCCACAGACAAAGATAACTCGCCCAAGGTCAGCAAACATGGATGAAGCAGACACCTCAGTTCCAAAAGAGTCAAACAACAATGATTCAGACACACAGGCAGCCAAATTGAAACTCAAACCAGTGTTGGATCTGCTCAACGACCCTAACGTCTCTTTCGACAGTCTATCAGAGCTGTTAGCCCAATGTAATTTGAGCTTGGAGGAATACAAGCAATGCGCTGAGGCAATGACCAAGTCGAGTGTGATTATCATGAAGCGAGATCCAAAAGACTGTTGGGTGAATGGATACAACGCAGATCTACTGAGAGCCTGGAATGCCAACATGGATATCCAGTACATTCTCGACCACTACAGATGCGTTATGTACATGTTGTCGTACATATCCAAACCCGAACACGACATGAGTGAATATCTAAAGGCAATAATCCAAGATGTCAGGCAAACAGATGTAACTCAGCAGGAGGAAATGAAGCAAATTATGCAGGCTTACTCTAAACATAGACAAGTTAGCGCTCAAGAGTCTGTGGCCCGAACGTGCAGCCTGCCACTGAAAAAAAGCTCCCGCAACGTTGTGTTTATACAGACAGATGACAATGCCCTGAAAATGAGTCTTCCCATGAGTGCACTGGAGAACAAGACACCAGAGTCACTGGATGTGTGGATGACAGGATTACCAGAGAAATACAGGGCAAGACCAGAAACACCTGAATTTGAAACTATGTGTCTGGCAGACTTTGCTTCAGGTTGTAGAGTTGTCTATGGCAGGCAAAAGAATGGGAAGAATGTTGTGCCTCTACTCAATGACGCGGGACACATTCAAAAACCAACAGTAGGGAAACCTGCACTTATCAGATATGTCCGCTTTTCCCAGGAAAGAGATCCAGAGAAACACTATGGCAGGCTACTCAAATTGTATCTCCCTAACCGCTCTGACTCACAGCTGAAAACCAAGAGATTCCCAACATATGAAGCATTTTACAAAAGTGCCTGTGTGAAACTACCAGGAACTGAGTACATCCACTCTGTGTACGAAATTGTGAATGAAAACAGAGCACAATATGAGCAACATGAAGAAGAGGTAGAGAGAGCCGTTAAGGAGTTTGAACAGAATGGCCCTTTTGAGGATGCATGGTCCACTTTTGCACCTGAAATTGATCTAGTTCGGTTGGAATGTATTGCAGAACAAGAGCAAGTACACCCTGATGAACAAAATGAACAAGATGATATTCCAGACTACAGCACTCGCTCAGATGAAAGAGGAGGAACAGTACCAACAGTGGAAGGCCCCAAAATAAACAATAAAGTCATCCACTCGATGTATCAAAACCTGAACCAGACACAGGCCTCTATATTTTACACAGTCCGTGATTGGTGCACAAAGCGCGTGTGGGGCCAAAATCCTGACCAGTTCTTCTATTTCATCACTGGAGGCGCCGGCTGTGGCAGGTCACATCTCATCAAATGCATCTATGCTGAGGCCACTAAGATACTGTGTGAACTCCCCCGACTCTGTGAAGAAACAGACATATCGATGCCCACAGTGTTACTGATTGCATTCACTGGTACCGCAGCATTCAACATATCAGGAAAAACACTGTATTCCACTCTCAAACTGCCGAGAAGTTTAAAGCCACCTTATCAAGGACTTGGAAATGCACTAGATGAAGTCAGGTCTACACTGTCAAATGCAGAGATAATTATTAGGGATGCACCGATCCGATACTGATATCGGATATCGGTCCGATACTGACTCAAATAGCTGGATCGGGTATCGGTGACAATGGGGCCGATCTATTCAATTCAATTCTATGCTTATGTCTACGTGCGCATACTACGTCATGCGTCAGCAGCGCGCCGGTAGACCCGGCCATTTGCCTTCGGTCCGTCCGGTGGCTCCTCCGGTCCAGCACATGGATGTATTAAACTAGATCCAGTAGCTCCGGAGGATGCCTGCCGCGCGCAGCGTCTCGCGCACTGAATTCTCGCTCATGGGGCGCGAGCCTCCCGCAGCTAGCATCCAGGCTAACAAGCTAACCTGGCGCCCAACCCTCATAACAGAGCCGGGGTCGGGGTGAGCTGACCGGGGGTCGGTGCTGATGCTCGGTAGTTAAAAACACACCTGCATGAATACTTTGTCTCGGTTATATGTTTAAACTCTCCCGGGTCACCGCGCGGCCGAGCAGGCTGCCATTTAACCTGCTAGGTAAAGTAGTTTTCCACCAATTATACAATCGGCGCGTCCAGCCAGACTCCATTCATAAATCCAAGGTTTACGGGGACTCGGCTGTAGGTCAACGTTGTTTCCTGCCACAACACGATTTAAAGTGTTTTCCGTGTTCGTCAGGTACTGCTGCTCCATTCGGCCGACACATAGTCAGACTAACATACCTTGATTTTTTTTCTGAGGGCTGTTTCATAAAGCAAGATTACCAGTTAAGCCAGAGTTATTTCAGTAATTTAGGCTTATTCTGCATATTTTGAATGTTTTGTTTTTACCAAGTTACTTGTTTATACTACTTGTGTGAATTGTGATTTAATTTATCAAGTTTGTTTGCACTAGTTTGTGACTTAATTGTGATTTAATGTTTACATTTTGTTCTCATTTGATGCAGTTGTATTGTTTTATACTGGAATTTTAATTCCTGACCAATTTGTTGCTGCATTTAAAAGGTTTACACTTGAATTGTAATTCCTGTTAATTTTGAAGATGTTTTACCAAGTTGCTGGAGCACGATTATTTATTATTTTAATAATAAATAACAATTGAGTACATTTATATCTATGTATTTATTTGTTACATTTTGTTTTACAAAGTTAGGAAAGCAATGTTAAAGTCAAGCCTGATGTTGCTTTACACATAAAAGAATGATCCCAGTCTCTTCCACACAGTGAGGCATAGCCTACAGTTTATTAATTAAACACTGGTATCGGATCGGTACTCGGTATCGGCCGATACCCAAAGCCCAGTTATCGGTATCGGTATCTGGACTGAAAAAGTCGGATCGGTGCATCCCTAATAATTATCATTGATGAAGTGTCAATGGTTTCGAAACATCTGTTTGCCTATGTCAACTGGAGATTGCAGCAGATCAAAGGCAGCAAAAAACCTTTTGGAGGCATGTCAGTTATTGCGGTTGGAGACTTTCATCAGCTGCCCCCACTTGGAAAAGCAAAAGCCCTCTGTGTGTTTGAGGATCATGTGATCGACTTCTGGCAAGAGCATTTTCAAATGATCACGCTGACAGAGATCATGCGACAGAAAGAGGATGTTGCTTTTGCCCAACTGCTGAACAGAATCCGGGTGAAACAAAAGACAGAGCCCCTATCTGAGGATGACAAAGCTTTGCTCTCACAAGCTGTGACTGACCCGGCAAACTGCCCCAATGATGTGATACAAATATTTGCAACCAACAAAGAGGTGGATGAACACAATGCTGCAACAATATCCGCTCTTCACAGCAATATCATTAATATAGATGCAGATGACTACAAAAAAGATCCACGGACAGGAAAGGAGATCTGCCTGACATGATACAAGCTGCCGAGGGTGCCCGTGTAATGCTCATCAGAAATATAGATGTGGAAGACGGCCTGGTGAACGGTTCGTTTGGCAAGATTTCCAGAATTGTGACTCAGACTCTAAATGGTGTGAGCAGAGTACAAATGCTTGGTCTGGAGCTTGACAGTTCAAGTGCAGGACAGAAACACTGCAACAAGGTACCTGGTGGACCTGATAACCTGGTGTACATTGAGAGAATAGAGGAAAACCTGAGCAGAAAAGGAGTGGTTCGCAGGCAATTCCCAATGAAGTTAGCGTTTGCGTGCACAACGCACAAAGTTCAAGGCATGACAACACAGTCTGCAGTAGTTTCACTGAAACATGTATTTGAACCAGGCATGGCATATGTTGCACTGAGCAGAACAACTTCCCTCCGTGGACTGCATGTCACTCATTTGGATGAAAAGAAAATATACACAGATCCTGAAATCACAGCCTCTCTGCAGAGCATGAGAAAAGCATCACTTGACCACATGATGCCACTATTGCAAATTGCACGAGCATCAAATCAAACACCTACTCTAAAAATCATTCATCACAACACAGAGGGATTACAGTGTCACATTCAGGATATCAAAAGTCATCATGAGTTGAGACTTGCAGATATTTTGTGTTTTACGGAAACTTGGCTTTCAGGCTCTTCTGTTGATGAAAGTCTCCAACTGGAAGGCTACAACATGTTCAAACGCAACAGACACGCCTCGTACACAAACTCTTCTCAGATTTCTGACAAAAACGGTGGAGGAGTTGTTGTCTATGTGAAAAGCCACTGTGAAGCTCAGGCCATACGCACATATGCACAATGTGACTGACCTGGAGTATGTTGTCGTCAAAATTGAGGCCCCAGTGAGTGCACTGATCGCTGTAGTCTACAGACCTCCAAAGTACAGCCTGCTGCAATTCCTGTCTAACCTGCGCAGCCTACTGGATTGTTTGGACATCATAGATCACCACCCGATCATTGTCTGTGGAGACTTCAATGAGGATCTGTTATCAAAAGAAAGGAAGCCCATCTTTGAGCTGTTTCAGTTGAGAGGATACACACAACTCATCAACACTGCCACCACTGAGAAGCAGACCCTGCTGGATCACATTTTCATTTCCAGACCAGAGCAATGCCTGCAGTCAGGTGTTCTGCAAACGTATTACAGCTATCATGATCCAACCTTCTGCGTTTTGTCTTCAAATATGACATGACTGGAGCGTAATATCACACATGTTGCATTAATGGTTGCATTGTTGTTGTTGAACTTATAATAGCAGACCTTGCATTTGGTAACTTTGTATTTGATAACTTAATTATTGGAGCGTAATGTTACATATCTTGTATTAATGGTTACATTATTGTTGTTGAACTTATGATAGCAGACTTTGCATTTGGTAATCAAGTATATGATAATCTAATTTTTGGAGCCTAATTTCACAAGTCCTATATTAATTGGTCAACTTAATCAACCTATCAACTAATTTGGAAAAAAATGTGGGTGGAAGGAAGACACAGCTCTTCAGTTGTGTCTTCCTTACTTCACCCCACACACCAATGCCCCACCCATTAATCAACCTATCAACTCATTTGGAAAATTTAAACCTCCACCTCTGGCCACTTGCCCGAGGATATTATTGATGCTGGCCCCTCCCCTCCTCCAGCCCTTGTGTGCTGTGAGGTGCTGGATCAGCTGACCTTCCCATCAATGGTGGACTCCAGCACAGTACTAAGCTCTTCCTCACAGTCCATAAGGTATTGGACTTTTAAATATTACATTTAATACATAGTACACTGTTTGCACTAATCATATTGTTTGCTGATATTATTGTTACGCTTGACTTTTTGTTTTTTACAGCCAAGACATATTCAGTCATATTCACATTAACTTCTTCCTGCAGGGCTTCCTCCAATGTCATCTCTCCACTTCACCATCCAGACACTCAGGACTGCACAGAGAGGAGGACACTAAACACCACTGAAGGTCCTGCAGGAGATGTTGTGCAGCCCTGCACAAATGTTCAGGCTGAAATGATGGTGAAGAGAAACTGGTTTTGTGCCTTGCAGCAGTCCATAAGGTATTTGATTACTAAATATTGTTTTACATAGAACTTCACTAACCAATACTACTTTACATACTACATACATACACACATACTTCTTTTTACACATTATTGTTACTCTACACTGTATTACAACTTCCTGTTTTTCTTTTCAGAACTACTGCCAACCTCCTCTCTCCACATCACCTTCTGGACACCCAGCGCTACACGGAGCGGTAGAAGGCAACTAGTAATACAGGAGAAGAGACACAGCTTTGAGGATCATAATTTTAGATAAAGAGGCTGTTGTTAAGGAGGCCATATACATCAAACTGGAACGACCTTCACTAAACAGAGGGGAGGAGTGCATCATCACCGCTACATACAACGCTGTCATAACATCTGGAGGACCATAGTGCCAATGCCAAGTTTTAACATCTTTCCAGCAGTTTCAGACATATTCACACCTCCACTCATGCGACTCAAAAGACTCTCATGTTCATGGTGTGAATCACCCACACAGGTTAAATGCCAGGGAATTCTCCACCATTCAGTACAGCTGGAGAAGCCTCTCGGATGAGTGGTGAAACACCTTCCACTCTTCCAGTGGATTTTGTTATTTATTTTGTTTATTTTTATTTTTTGACATCTTACTTCCTTAATTTAATGTGTTTTGTGTTGAAACAATTATTGTTTTTGCTCTTATTAGGTGGCAAGGCCTACATCTACTTAAAAACCTTTAACCATTTCCGCTTCTAATAGTACTTCTACTACTGCTTCTACTGCCCCCTAGCACTAGTACTACAACACTACTACAGTAGTGCAACTACTAATTCAACTACTTCCACTGCTTGAACTCCTGCAACTACTACATTTTCTGAATATTTTGACTTTTATTAGTAAAAGTTCTTTTCAAAAAGCAATAATTGTGTACATAAAGTGCCTTGATTTTCAGAATTGTATCTTCAATTTTGAATTCATGAAAACTATTTGTGTTCTGCCCTTATTGTCACACAAAGCTCTCATTCAGGAGCAGACAGGAAAAATGTTGAAGCCAGCTGTAGGTCATTCCTTCCTTCCCTTTTTCCCTCTTCCTTCTGGAATGAAGGAAAGAAACAAAGAGGGAAGAAAAGAACATAGCTTTTCTTCCTTGTTTCTTTCCTTCATTCCAGAGTTTGATTTTGGTTTTGTTTGGTCTCTGCTTTTTTTGTTTTTTTGTTTTGATGTTTAACTGTGTCCCTGAATTGATGGGGGGCCCACAAGCAGGCTTTGAGGCCTGATTGGTTGCCCCATCACCCTTATGATTTTGGTTTTGTTTATGTATTTTTATTTTGATGTTTAATTGTTTCCCTGATTTGATGGGGGGCCTACAGGCAGGTGGAAACACTGTAAGGCCTGATAGGTTACCCCATCGCCCTTATAGTTGTTGTTTTTTTTAGATTGTTTTATATTCTCATCTCATGTATATAGTCTAATATGTATTGTCAATACTGAGACCAATTTATTGTAAATGTACATATATTTGATCAAATATATACCATTATACAGTATATTTTAATATGTATTTTATCAGATTTTAGAGCATTATCAATACCAGATTTATGATTCATCAGGAATCTGAAGACACATTTAATGTTTGTCTAGCAGTCTATGTTCTAATGTAATACCCATGATTTCTCTTTTATTCCTGTATAAATTGAGAAATACATTATTTTGAAATACAGCATGACTTCCATTTCCGTATATACATGTCAGTTCAGGTTGACAATTTGAAACATTCTGTATGTTACATTATATTGACAACACCTAAACTATTTTAGGTAAAGAGCTTGATGTACACTTAATAAGATCCATTATTATAACTTCTAGTACTGTACTACTACTGCAGCTACTTCTACTGCTACTACTACTACTACTGCAGCTACTTCTACTGCTACTACTACTGCAGCTACTACTACTGCTACTACTTCTAATACTGCTACTACTGCTACTACTACCACTACTTATACTGCTACTACTACTACTTATACTGCTACCACTACTACTTCTAATACTGCTACTACTACTACTGCTACTACTACTACTTCTACTGCTACCACTACTACTTCTAATACTGCTACTACTATTACTGCTACTACTACTGCTACCACTACTACTTCTAATACTGCTACTACTACTGCTACTACTAGTACTGCAGCTACTTCTACTGCTACTACGACTACTACTGCAGCTACTACTACTGCTACTACTTCTAATACTGCTACTACTACTACTGCTACTACTACTACTTCTACTACTACTGCTACTACAACTACCTCTAATACTACTACTACTACTGCTACTGCTATCACTACTACTGCTAATAGTACTACTACTGCTACTTCTACTACTATTACTACTTCTTATACTACTACTATTACTACTGCTACTACTTCTAATACTACTACTACTTCTAATACTGCTACTATTACTACTGCTACTACTTCTAATGCTGCTACTATTACTACTGCTACTACTTCTAATACTACTGCTATTACTACTACTACTACTAATACTGCTACTATTACTACTGCTACTACTTCTAATACTACTACTACTTCTAATACTGCTACTATTACTACTGCTACTACTTCTAATACTACTACTGCTTCTAATACTGCTACTATTACTAATGCTACTACTTCTAATAATACTACTACTAATACTGCTACTATTACTACTGCTACTACTTCTAATACTACTACTAAACTACTTCTAATACTGCTACTATTACTACTGCTACTACTTCTAATACTACTACTACTACTGCTACTATTACTACTGCTACTACTTCTATTACTACTACTATTACTACTGCCACTAGTTCTAATACTACTACTACTTCTAATACTGCTACTATTACTACTGCTACTACTTCTAATACTACTACTACTTCTAATACTGTTACTACTACTGCTACTACTGCTACTGCTACTAGTATTACTACTACTGTTACTACTACTACTATTTCTAATGCTGCTACTACTACTGCCACTACTACTGCAGCTACTACTACTGCTACTACTACTACTTCTAATACTGCTACTACTTCTACTGCTACTACTACTACTTCTACTACTACTGCTACTACTACCTCTAATACTACTACTACTACTACTACTGTTACTACTGCTAATAGTACTACTACTGCTACTTCTACTACTACTACTACTTCTAATACTACTACTTCTAACACTGCTACTACTACAACTATTACTTCAGCTAAGTACTGCTTCAAACACCAGATCGAAATACTCAAAATGTACAAACATTTAAACTCTTTGTAATGAAATTCAACTGTCTTCAGCCCTCTCTTGTTGAAGCAAGCACACAAATTTTCTTCAGAAAATGTAACCTTTTCTAGTGTTATTCTTCTTACTTATTATTATTCAACAACTTCTTTTTATTCTTCCGGACACTTTTTTAAACTTTAATGCGGCTTGAACCGTTTGAGCTATCGATGCGGTTCCAACTCTCAAACGTTCAGCATGTTCGGGAATAGCGTGCTTCTATTTTTATAAGCATTCCGATGTTTACTTTTTCCGCTATTTACATTTAAACGGGAATTTTTTTCCCAATAGAAATGAATGGCGGAATGTTCAGCTCACTAGAGTGCGTGATGTCATCCCCACTCTAGCCGCTCTTCAGACTTCAGATGCTGTGATTTTGTACTAAATATTCAAATTTCTTAAACTGTTGTTATTCCCACAACTTTCACACTATATACACGTTACACATCAAACTGTTCAGCTACTCCTTCTGCCACTCACAATGTAAATATCAAAGTCATAGTTCAGCTTTTTCAGCTATGATTGTTTGTTCAACACTAGTGCAAAACTGTGTTTTACAGCCCCTTTCTATCTTTTAAACAGCTTTGTCATTTCCACATTCTCAAACTGTCACTATTCCCACAGTTTTCATACTACATACATATATTTTACAGCAAACTGTTCAGCTACTCCTTCTGCCACTCACAATGTAAATATCTAAGTAATAGCATTTGTAGTTTTTGAGCTGTGATGGTTTGTTCAACACTAGTGCTTTACAGTAATTTTGCCTACTTTAAACAGCTTTTTCTTTCTGCATATGCAGTATTTAAACTGTAGTAGTTCCCACAAGTTTCACACTACATACATATATTATATATCAAACTGTTCAGCTACTTCTTCTCTCTCTCACAATATAAATATCTAAGTGATGGGATTTGTAGTTTTTGAGCTATGATGGTTTGTTCAACACTAGTGCTGTACAGTTTTTGGCTCCTATGAGCAGATTTTTTCTGCTGACACATATTTGAACTATCACAATGTCCACAACTTTAAGACTACATGCATATATTACACATTAAAATGTTCAGCCAGTCCTACTCTTTTTCACAATGTAAATACCTAAGTGCTGGGATTTGTAGTTTTTTAGTTAGGTACGTTTGTTCAACATTAGTGCTCCAATTCAACTTTTTCCACTTCATTTTACTACAGTTCAACTTCTTCAACTTTCTTTCAACTGTAATAATTCCCACAAATTTGAACAGTTCATTCACATATTACACATCAAACTGTTCAGCTGTTCCTGCTTTAACTTATGTGTAAATATCTAAGTGATAGCATTTGTAGTTTTTGAGTTAGGGACGTTTGTTCAACACTAGTGCTTTACAGTCATTTTGCCTACTTTAAACAGCTGTTTCTTCTTGCATATTCAGTATTTGAACTGTAGTAGTTTCCACTATTTTCACACTACATACATATATTATATATATAACTGTTCAGCTACTTCTTCTGTCACTGACAATGTAAATATCTAAGTGGTAGCATTTGTAGTTTTTGAGCTATGATGGTTTGTTCAACATTAGTTATTATTAGCTGTACTGTTTTTGGCTCTTATGAACAGATTTTTCCTGTTTACACATATTTGAACTGTCACAGTTTCCAGAATTTTAGCACTATGTGCATATATTACACATTAAAATGTTCAGCCAGTTCTGCTCTTTCTCACAATCTAAATGGTGGGATTTGTAGTTTTTGAATTATGAACGTTTGAGCTCCACTTGCGCCTCTGCTGCTCTCCTACTGCAGCTTTCCTAATGCTGCTGTCTGCACTTCTCCACTTTGATACACACGTGGCTCTCTCTCTCCCTCTCTCTGTTAATACTGCTACTACTGCTACTGCTTCTACTTCTACTTCTAATACTACTACTACTGCTTCTAATACTGCTACTATTACTACTGCTACTACTTCTAATACTACTACTACTAATACTGCTACTATTACTACTGCTACTACTTCTAATACTACTACTAGCCTACTTCTAATACTGCTAATATTACTACTGCTACTACTTCTAATACTACTACTACTAATACTGCTACTATTACTACTGCTACTACTTCTAATACTACTACTAGCCTACTTCTAATACTGCTACTACTACTTCTAATGCTACTACTACTTCTAATACTGCTACTATTACAACTGCTACTACTTCTAATACTAGGTTACTACTAGGTTACTACTAGCCTACTTCTAATACTGCTACTACTTCGAATGCTGCTACTATTACTACTGCTACTACTTCTAATACTACTACTACTTCTAATACTGCTACTATTACAACTGCTACTACTTCTAACACTACTACTACTTCTAATACTGTTACTACTACTGCTACTAGCACTACTACTACTGCTACTACTACTACTTCTAATACTGCTACTACTTCTACTGCTACTACTTCTACTACTACTGCTACTACTACTACCTCTACTACTACTACTACTACTACTGCTACTACTGCTATCACTACTACTGCTAATAGTACTACTACTGCTACTTCTACTACTACTTCTAATACTGCTACTTCTAACACTGCTACTACTACAACTGTTACTTCAGCTAAGTACTGCTTCAAACACCAGATCGAAATACTCAAAATGTAGACATTTAAACTCTTTGTAATGAAATTCAACTGTCTTCAGCCTTCTCTTGCTGACGCAAGCACACACATTTTCTTCAGAAAATTTAACCTTTTCTAGTTTAGTTTAACTAGCCAAAAATACACCGATTACGCAGTAACTAATTCATACGAAACTAATTTGTTAGTTCATTCACATATTACACATCAAACTGTTCAGCTGTTCCTGCTTTAACTTATGTGTAAATATCTAAGTGATAGCATTTGTAGTTTTTGAGTTAGGGACGTTTGTTCAACACTAGTGCTTTACAGTCATTTTGCCTACTTTAAACAGCTGTTTCTTCTTGCATATTCAGTATTTGAACTGTAGTAGTTTCCACTATTTTCACACTACATACATATATTATATATATAACTGTTCAGCTACTTCTTCTGTCACTGACAATGTAAATATCTAAGTGGTAGCATTTGTAGTTTTTGAGCTATGATGGTTTGTTCAACATTAGTTATTATTAGCTGTACTGTTTTTGGCTCTTATGAACAGATTTTTCCTGTTTACACATATTTGAACTGTCACAGTTTCCAGAATTTTAGCACTATGTGCATATATTACACATTAAAATGTTCAGCCAGTTCTGCTCTTTCTCACAATCTAAATGGTGGGATTTGTAGTTTTTGAATTATGAACGTTTGAGCTCCACTTGCGCCTCTGCTGCTCTCCTACTGCAGCTTTCCTAATGCTGCTGTCTGCACTTCTCCACTTTGATACACACGTGGCTCTCTCTCTCTCTCTCTCTGTTAATACTGCTACTACTGCTACTGCTTCTACTTCTACTTCTAATACTACTACTACTGCTTCTAATACTGCTACTATTACTACTGCTACTACTTCTAATACTACTACTACTAATACTGCTACTATTACTACTGCTACTACTTCTAATACTACTACTAGCCTACTTCTAATACTGCTAATATTACTACTGCTACTACTTCTAATACTACTACTACTAATACTGCTACTATTACTACTGCTACTACTTCTAATACTACTACTAGTCTACTTCTAATACTGCTACTACTACTTCTAATGCTACTACTACTTCTAATACTGCTACTATTACAACTGCTACTACTTCTAATACTAGGTTACTACTAGGTTACTACTAGCCTACTTCTAATACTGCTACTACTTCGAATGCTGCTACTATTACTACTGCTACTACTTCTAATACTACTACTACTTCTAATACTGCTACTATTACAACTGCTACTACTTCTAACACTACTACTACTTCTAATACTGTTACTACTACTGCTACTAGCACTACTACTACTGCTACTACTACTACTTCTAATACTGCTACTACTTCTACTGCTACTACTTCTACTACTACTGCTACTACTACTACCTCTACTACTACTACTACTGCTACTACTGCTACTACTGCTATCACTACTACTGCTAATAGTACTACTACTGCTACTTCTACTACTACTACTACTTCTAATACTGCTACTTCTAACACTGCTACTACTACAACTGTTACTTCAGCTAAGTACTGCTTCAAACACCAGATCGAAATACTCAAAATGTAGACATTTAAACTCTTTGTAATGAAATTCAACTGTCTTCAGCCTTCTCTTGCTGACGCAAGCACACACATTTTCTTCAGAAAATTTAACCTTTTCTAGTTTAGTTTAACTAGCCAAAAATACACCGATTACGCAGTAACTAATTCATACGAAACTAATTTGTTAGTTCATTCACATATTACACATCAAACTGTTCAGCTGTTCCTGCTTTAACTTATGTGTAAATATCTAAGTGATAGCATTTGTAGTTTTTGAGTTAGGGACGTTTGTTCAACACTAGTGCTTTACAGTCATTTTGCCTACTTTAAACAGCTGTTTCTTCTTGCATATTCAGTATTTGAACTGTAGTAGTTTCCACTATTTTCACACTACATACATATATTATATATATAACTGTTCAGCTACTTCTTCTGTCACTGACAATGTAAATATCTAAGTGGTAGCATTTGTAGTTTTTGAGCTATGATGGTTTGTTCAACATTAGTTATTATTAGCTGTACTGTTTTTGGCTCTTATGAACAGATTTTTCCTGTTTACACATATTTGAACTGTCACAGTTTCCAGAATTTTAGCACTATGTGCATATATTACACATTAAAATGTTCAGCCAGTTCTGCTCTTTCTCACAATCTAAATGGTGGGATTTGTAGTTTTTGAATTATGAACGTTTGAGCTCCACTTGCGCCTCTGCTGCTCTCCTACTGCAGCTTTCCTAATGCTGCTGTCTGCACTTCTCCACTTTGATACACACGTGGCTCTCTCTCTCCCTCTCTCTGTTAATACTGCTACTACTGCTACTGCTTCTACTTCTACTTCTAATACTACTACTACTGCTTCTAATACTGCTACTATTACTACTGCTACTACTTCTAATACTACTACTACTAATACTGCTACTATTACTACTGCTACTACTTCTAATACTACTACTAGCCTACTTCTAATACTGCTAATATTACTACTGCTACTACTTCTAATACTACTACTACTAATACTGCTACTATTACTACTGCTACTACTTCTAATACTACTACTAGCCTACTTCTAATACTGCTACTACTACTTCTAATGCTACTACTACTTCTAATACTGCTACTATTACAACTGCTACTACTTCTAATACTAGGTTACTACTAGGTTACTACTAGCCTACTTCTAATACTGCTACTACTTCGAATGCTGCTACTATTACTACTGCTACTACTTCTAATACTACTACTACTTCTAATACTGCTACTATTACAACTGCTACTACTTCTAACACTACTACTACTTCTAATACTGTTACTACTACTGCTACTAGCACTACTACTACTGCTACTACTACTACTTCTAATACTGCTACTACTTCTACTGCTACTACTTCTACTACTACTGCTACTACTACTACCTCTACTACTACTACTACTACTACTGCTACTACTGCTATCACTACTACTGCTAATAGTACTACTACTGCTACTTCTACTACTACTTCTAATACTGCTACTTCTAACACTGCTACTACTACAACTGTTACTTCAGCTAAGTACTGCTTCAAACACCAGATCGAAATACTCAAAATGTAGACATTTAAACTCTTTGTAATGAAATTCAACTGTCTTCAGCCTTCTCTTGCTGACGCAAGCACACACATTTTCTTCAGAAAATTTAACCTTTTCTAGTTTAGTTTAACTAGCCAAAAATACACCGATTACGCAGTAACTAATTCATACGAAACTAATTTGTTAGTTCATTCACATATTACACATCAAACTGTTCAGCTGTTCCTGCTTTAACTTATGTGTAAATATCTAAGTGATAGCATTTGTAGTTTTTGAGTTAGGGACGTTTGTTCAACACTAGTGCTTTACAGTCATTTTGCCTACTTTAAACAGCTGTTTCTTCTTGCATATTCAGTATTTGAACTGTAGTAGTTTCCACTATTTTCACACTACATACATATATTATATATATAACTGTTCAGCTACTTCTTCTGTCACTGACAATGTAAATATCTAAGTGGTAGCATTTGTAGTTTTTGAGCTATGATGGTTTGTTCAACATTAGTTATTATTAGCTGTACTGTTTTTGGCTCTTATGAACAGATTTTTCCTGTTTACACATATTTGAACTGTCACAGTTTCCAGAATTTTAGCACTATGTGCATATATTACACATTAAAATGTTCAGCCAGTTCTGCTCTTTCTCACAATCTAAATGGTGGGATTTGTAGTTTTTGAATTATGAACGTTTGAGCTCCACTTGCGCCTCTGCTGCTCTCCTACTGCAGCTTTCCTAATGCTGCTGTCTGCACTTCTCCACTTTGATACACACGTGGCTCTCTCTCTCTCTCTCTCTGTTAATACTGCTACTACTGCTACTGCTTCTACTTCTACTTCTAATACTACTACTACTGCTTCTAATACTGCTACTATTACTACTGCTACTACTTCTAATACTACTACTACTAATACTGCTACTATTACTACTGCTACTACTTCTAATACTACTACTAGCCTACTTCTAATACTGCTAATATTACTACTGCTACTACTTCTAATACTACTACTACTAATACTGCTACTATTACTACTGCTACTACTTCTAATACTACTACTAGTCTACTTCTAATACTGCTACTACTACTTCTAATGCTACTACTACTTCTAATACTGCTACTATTACAACTGCTACTACTTCTAATACTAGGTTACTACTAGGTTACTACTAGCCTACTTCTAATACTGCTACTACTTCGAATGCTGCTACTATTACTACTGCTACTACTTCTAATACTACTACTACTTCTAATACTGCTACTATTACAACTGCTACTACTTCTAACACTACTACTACTTCTAATACTGTTACTACTACTGCTACTAGCACTACTACTACTGCTACTACTACTACTTCTAATACTGCTACTACTTCTACTGCTACTACTTCTACTACTACTGCTACTACTACTACCTCTACTACTACTACTACTGCTACTACTGCTACTACTGCTATCACTACTACTGCTAATAGTACTACTACTGCTACTTCTACTACTACTACTACTTCTAATACTGCTACTTCTAACACTGCTACTACTACAACTGTTACTTCAGCTAAGTACTGCTTCAAACACCAGATCGAAATACTCAAAATGTAGACATTTAAACTCTTTGTAATGAAATTCAACTGTCTTCAGCCTTCTCTTGCTGACGCAAGCACACACATTTTCTTCAGAAAATTTAACCTTTTCTAGTTTAGTTTAACTAGCCAAAAATACACCGATTACGCAGTGTAACTAATTCATACGAAACTAATTTGTTAGTTCATTCACATATTACACATCAAACTGTTCAGCTGTTCCTGCTTTAACTTATGTGTAAATATCTAAGTGATAGCATTTGTAGTTTTTGAGTTAGGGACGTTTGTTCAACACTAGTGCTTTACAGTCATTTTGCCTACTTTAAACAGCTGTTTCTTCTTGCATATTCAGTATTTGAACTGTAGTAGTTTCCACTATTTTCACACTACATACATATATTATATATATAACTGTTCAGCTACTTCTTCTGTCACTGACAATGTAAATATCTAAGTGGTAGCATTTGTAGTTTTTGAGCTATGATGGTTTGTTCAACATTAGTTATTATTAGCTGTACTGTTTTTGGCTCTTATGAACAGATTTTTCCTGTTTACACATATTTGAACTGTCACAGTTTCCAGAATTTTAGCACTATGTGCATATATTACACATTAAAATGTTCAGCCAGTTCTGCTCTTTCTCACAATCTAAATGGTGGGATTTGTAGTTTTTGAATTATGAACGTGAGCTCCACTTGCGCCTCTGCTGCTCTCCTACTGCAGCTTTCCTAATGCTGCTGTCTGCACTTCTCCACTTTGATACACACGTGGCTCTCTCTCTCCCTCTCTCTGTTAATACTGCTACTACTGCTACTGCTTCTACTTCTACTTCTAATACTACTACTACTGCTTCTAATACTGCTACTATTACTACTGCTACTACTTCTAATACTACTACTACTAATACTGCTACTATTACTACTGCTACTACTTCTAATACTACTACTAGCCTACTTCTAATACTGCTAATATTACTACTGCTACTACTTCTAACACTACTACTACTAATACTGCTACTATTACTACTGCTACTACTTCTAATACTACTACTAGCCTACTTCTAATACTGCTACTACTACTTCTAATGCTACTACTACTTCTAATACTGCTACTATTACAACTGCTACTACTTCTAATACTAGGTTACTACTAGGTTACTACTAGCCTACTTCTAATACTGCTACTACTTCGAATGCTGCTACTATTACTACTGCTACTACTTCTAATACTACTACTACTTCTAATACTGCTACTATTACAACTGCTACTACTTCTAACACTACTACTACTTCTAATACTGTTACTACTACTGCTACTAGCACTACTACTACTGCTACTACTACTACTTCTAATACTGCTACTACTTCTACTGCTACTACTTCTACTACTACTGCTACTACTACTACCTCTACTACTGCTACTACTGCTATCACTACTACTGCTAATAGTACTACTACTGCTACTTCTACTACTACTACTACTTCTAATACTGCTACTTCTAACACTGCTACTACTACAACTGTTACTTCAGCTAAGTACTGCTTCAAACACCAGATCGAAATACTCAAAATGTAGACATTTAAACTCTTTGTAATGAAATTCAACTGTCTTCAGCCTTCTCTTGCTGACGCAAGCACACACATTTTCTTCAGAAAATTTAACCTTTTCTAGTTTAGTTTAACTAGCCAAAAATACACCGATTACGCAGTAACTAATTCATACGAAACTAATTTGTTAACGCTATGTTAGCGTTAACGTTACATCTTCTAGTTAGTGTTAATCCTTGTAGGATTGCCCGCGCACGCAAACGTAACGTTAGCCACGGATAACTAGTCAAGCTAACATTAGCTAGTTTAGCCAACTCCCCACACATGCAGTCTTTGCTATTTTACTGGAATTTATGGACGTTACAAAGAATACAACACAATCACCCCTCCACATTAACAACATTAACGTTACCTCTTGCCGACATTGTCTAGTTTGACGTTAGCTAGTTAGCGTTAATTAGCTTAATGTTGCTCGCACATTTAAGCTAGCCATCAACTCGGTCATGTTAGCCCTTTGGAATTCGGTATTTTAAGATACAAAACCAGCTGGAGTGTATGGTGAACAACAATATAAAGCTATTCTAAAATGCTGCTTCTGTTGAAATGCCAAATAATTGGTTTAATAGGTGATTAGGAGAAACTTACCCCAGTCTTTCGATGAGAAGAAAATGGCGCTGTGAAAATTCTTGTCGGTTTGAAACGAGAAGGAGGTGGGCGGGGCTTTCCAGAGTACTTCTTACACCATGTATTTTAACTACGAAAATTTTCACCAACACTGTGGGGCATCTTAGTCAAGCTGTTGTTGTAATAACTCTGAAAGAGTCCATGTACTTTGACACTGCATATTTTACACTGGGGAATTTACTGTGTAACACCTGCCTGTAGTAAGCTCAGCCAATCAGAAGTCATGTAAAACTACACTGTAGTCATGGCCGGATTAACCATATGGGCAACTGGGCGAGTGCCCAGGGGCACCAAGACTCCTGGGGCACCAAGCAACCGATGTTATTTTTATTTTATTTTTTTTAATAATTAAAAAAATAAAATAAATTGAATTGCAATAATACAGTAGGCCTACATAAGTTTGGGACAACAGTGACCAAAAAATCACTCACGTTAACTTCTTGTCCCACAATGTGTCTCAGTGACTGCCCCTGGTGCCTGCGGCTGCGGCGGGTGGGGGTAGGAGGGAGTCAGCTCAGCCAATCAGCAGCCATGTAACACTCAAATGTAGTCAGCTCAGCCAATCAGCAGCCATGTAACACTCAAATGTAGTCAGCTCAGCCAATCAGCAGTCATGTAAAACTACACTATAGTAATCTCAGCCAATCAGTAGCCATGTAACAGTCAAATGTAGTCAGCTCAGCCAATCAGAAGACATGTAACACTAGACTGTAGTCAGCTCAGCCAGTCAGCAGCCATGTAACACTAGACTGTAGCCAGCTCAGCCAATCAGAAGTCATGTACCACTAGCCTGTAATCAGCTCAGCCAATCAGCAGCCATGTAACACTAGTCCGTAGTAAGCTCAGCCAATCAGCAGCCATGTAACACTCAAATGTAGTCAGCCCAGCCTATCAGAAATCATGTAACACCAGCCTGTAGTCAGCTCAGCCAATCAGCAGTCATGAAAAACTACACTGTAGTCAGCTCAGCCAATCAGCAGCCATAAAACACTCAAATGTAGTCAGCTCAGCCAATGAGCAGCCATGTAACACTAACCTGCAGTCAGCTCAGCCAGTCAGAAGTCAGGTAACACTAACCTGTTGTCAGCTCAGCCAATCAGCAGCTGTGTAACACTAGCCTGTAGTAAGCTCAGCCAATCAGCAGCCATGTAATAGGGTTGGGCGATATGTCAAAATATTCCTACCGGCCACCGTCAGCCCAACAACCGGAGATTGCCGATATATTCGCCGGGTGTCAGAGCGGCTGAGATTGTCACTACAATGAGAATAGCTGGTCCACCTTAAGTGAGCCTGGTCAGGTTAGCCATTGTCGCTAACTTCGGGGCTAACCTCCTTCACTTTAATCAAAAACTAAACTAAATTGTACACACTGTCGCTGCCCGATCTGAGTCAACCGTAGATGTGAGTCGCGCACATCTCACAGCGACAGTCAACTTCTAGTATGTAATGTTAGCTAACTAGAGAAAATGTCCGCTAGCCGTGATGCTAATTTTTGCTATGTTCAACTCCATTGACTTATGCTAAAAACATTAGTGATCTAAAAGTCCGCTAGCTGCAACGCTAATTAGTGACAAATCCCATTTGATTATGCTAAAGTGTTAGCGACTTAAAAACTGGATCTGAAATGGGTTTGTCGCTGCCCAATCTGAGTTGAACATAGCGAAAATTAGCATCACGGGCTAGAAGTTGACTCTGTCGCTGTGAGATCGGGCAGCGACACACACATTGCACTGCTACATTCACAGCTATACTGCTAACTTCATACTCTCTGCTCCGGTCGCCACTGGCATGTGTGTGACGGTGAGGTCACACACATGCATATATTTATGTTATAGCTAACTGGTTTTTCGGATCACGTCGGAAATCAAATGTGTTTATGTTTATGGTTGTACTAAACGCCACTCTGGAAGGCGGAGTGAAAAGGCAACTGTCATCAAAAGGCAACTGTCCTCAGGTCAGCCATTCAGAAGTCATATAACACTAGCCTGTAGTGAGTTCAACCAATCATCAACTCATCCACCACTGATGTGTAGCACCCACCTGGGTGATGCACGGCAGACAGTTTGCGCCAGAACGCTCACCCACCACACAGGTCAGCCAATCAGCACTCATGTAACACTGAAATTTAGTCATCTCAGCTAATCAGAAGTCATGTAACACCAGTCTGAAGTAAGCTCATCCATTCAGCAGGCATGTAACACTAGACTGTAGTCAGCTCAGCCAATCAGCAGCCATGTAAAACCTGCCTGTAGTCAGCTCAACCAATCAGCAGCCATGTAACACTCAAATATAGTCATCTCAGCCAATCAGTAGCCATGTAAGACTAGACTGTAGTGAACCCATCCAATCAGAAGCCATATAACACCAGCACGAAGTCAGCTCAGCCAATCAGCACTCATGTAACATTGAAATGTAGTAATCTTAGTCAATCAGAAGTCATGTAACGCCAGTCTAAAGTAAGCTCATCCAATCAGCAGTCATGTAACACTAGACTGTAGTCAGCTCAGCCAATCAGCAGCCATATAAAACCTGCCTGTTGTCACCTCAGCCAATCAGAAGTAATGTAACACTAGCCTGTAGTCTTCTCAACCAATCAGCAGCCATGTAACAGTCACATGTAGTCAGCTCAGCCAATCAGAAGTCATGTAACACTAGCCTGTAGACACCTCAGCCAATCAGAAGAAAAGTAATACTAGCCTGTAGTCAGCTCAGCCAATCAGCAGTCATGTAACACTAGACTGTAATCACCTCAACAAATCAGCAGCCATGTAACACTCAAATGGAGGAGACTACAGCAAGAGGAAAGGAGAGATCTGATTGGAAGATGGCAAGAGGAAATGAGGGATCTGATTGGACCACAGCAGGAGGAAAAGAGGAATCTGACTGGACTACAGCAGGAGGAAAGGAGAGATCTCATTGGACCACAGCAGGAGGAAAGGAGGGATCTGATTGGATCACAGCAGGAGGAAAGGAGAGCTCTGATTGGTCCAATCAGAGCTTTCCTTTTATCTTGCTGTCGTCCAATCAGATCCCTCCTTTCCTCTTGCTGTGGTCCAATCAGATCCCTCCTTTTATGCCACGGTCCAATCAGAGCTCTCCTTTCATCTTGCTGTGGTCCGATCAGATCGCTCCTTTCCTCCTGCTGTGGACCAATCAGATCCCTCCTTTCCTCTTGCTGTGGTCCAATCAGATCCCTCCTTTCCTCTTGCTGTGGTCCAATCAGATCTCTCCTTTCATCTTGCTGTCGTCCAATCAGATCGCTCCTTTTATGCCACGGTCCAATCAGATCGCTCCTTTCCTCCTGCTGTCGTCCAATCAGATCCCTCCTTTCCTCTTGCTGTGGTCCAATCAGATCGCTCCTTTCATCTTGCTGTCGTCCAATCAGATCGCTCCTTTCCTCCTGCTGTGGTCCAATCAGATCCCTCCTTTCCTCTTGCTGTGGTCCAATCAGATCCCTCCTTTTATGCCACGGTCCAATCAGAGCTCTCCTTTCATCTTGCTGTGGTCCAATCAGATCCCTCCTTTCCTCCTGCTGTGGTCCAATCAGATCCCTCCTTTCCTCTTGCTGTGGTCCAATCAGAGCTCTCCTTTCATCTTGCTGTCGTCCAATCAGATCGCTCCTTTCCTCCTGCTGTGGTCCAATCAGATCCCTCATTTTCTCTTGCTGTGGTCCAATCAGATCCCTCCTTTTATGCCACGGTCCAATCAGAGCTCTCCTTTCATCTTGCTGTGGTCCAATCAGATCGCTCCTTTCCTCCTGCTGTCGTCCAATCAGATCCCTCCTTTCCTCTTGCTGTGGTCCAATCAGAGCTCTCCTTTCATCCTGCTGTCGTCCAATCAGATCGCTCCTTTCCTCCTGCTGTGGTCCAATCAGATCCCTCCTTTTCTCTTGCTGTGGTCCAATCAGATCCCTCCTTTTATGCCACGGTCCAATCAGAGCTCTCCTTTCATCTTGCTGTGGTCCAATCAGATCGCTCCTTTCCTCCTGCTGTGGTCCAATCAGATCCCTCCTTTCCTCTTGCTGTGGTCCAATCAGATCCCTCCTCTTATGCCACGGTCCAATCAGAGCTCTCCATTCATCTTGCTGTGGTCCAATCAGATCGCTCCTTTCCTCCTGCTGTGGTTCAATCAGATCCCTCCTTTTATGCCACGGTCCAATCAGAGCTCTCCTTTCATCTTGCTGTCGTCCAATCAGATCCCTCCTTTTATGCCACGGTCCAATCAGATCGCTCCTTTCCTCCTGCTGTCGTCCAATCAGATCCCTCCTTTCCTCTTGCTGTGGTCCAATCAGAGCTCTCCTTTCATCTTGCTGTCGTCCAATCAGATCGCTCCTTTCTTCCTGCTGTGGTCCAATCAGATCCCTCCTTTTATGCCACAGTCCAATCAGAGCTCTCCTTTCATCTTGCTGTCGTCCAATCAGATCGCTCCTTTCCTCCTGCTGTGGTACAATCAGATCCCTCCTTTCCTCTTGCTGTGGTCCAATCAGAGCTCTCCTTTCATCTTGCTGTCGTCCAATCAGATGGCTCCTTTCTTCCTGCTGTGGTCCAATCAGATCCCTCCTTTCCTCCTGCTGTGGTCCAATCAGATCCCTCCTTTCCTCTTGCTGTGGTCCAATCAGAGATCTCCTTTCATCTTGCTGTCGTCCAATCAGATCCCTCCTTTTATGCCACGGTCCAATCAGATCGCTCCTTTCCTCCTGCTGTCGTCCAATCAGATCCCTCCTTTCCTCTTGCTGTGGTCCAATCAGATCGCTCCTTTCATCTTGCTGTGGTCCAATCAGATCCCTCCTTTCCTCCTGCTGTGGTCCAATCAGATCCCTCCTTTCCTCTTGCTGTGGTCCAATCAGAGCTCTCCTTTCATCTTGCTGTCGTCCAATCAGATCGCTCCTTTCCTCCTGCTGTGGTCCAATCAGATCCCTCATTTTCTCTTGCTGTGGTCCAATCAGATCCCTCCTTTTATGCCACGGTCCAATCAGAGCTCTCCTTTCATCTTGCTGTGGTCCAATCAGATCGCTCCTTTCCTCCTGCTGTCGTCCAATCAGATCCCTCCTTTCCCCTTGCTGTGGTCCAATCAGAGCTCTCCTTTCATCTTGCTGTCGTCCAATCAGATCGCTCCTTTCCTCCTGCTGTGGTCCAATCAGATCCCTCCTTTCCTCTTGCTGTGGTCCAATCAGATCCCTCCTTTTATGCCACGGTCCAATCAGATCGCTCCTTTCCTCCTGCTGTGGTCCAATCAGATCCCTCCTTTCCTCCTGCTGTGGTCAAATCAGATCCCTCCTTTCCTCTTGCTGTGGTCCAATCAGAGCTCTCCTTTCATCTTGCTGTCGTCCAATCAGATCCCTCCTTTTATGCCACGGTCCAATCAGATCGCTCCGTTCCTCCTGCTGTCGTCCAATCAGATCCCTCCTTTCCTCTTGCTATGGTCGAATCAGATCGCTCCTTTCATCTTGCTGTGGTCCAATCAGATCCCTCCTTTTATGCCACGGTCCAATCAGATCGCTCCTTTCCTCCTGCTGTCGTCCAATCAGATCCCTCCTTTCCTCCTGCTGTGGTCCAATCAGATCGCTCCTTTCATCTTGCTGTGGTCCAATCAGATCCCTCCTTTTATGCCACGGTCCAATCAGATCGCTCCTTTCCTCCTGCTGTCGTCCAATCAGATCCCTCCTTTCCTCTTGCTGTGGTCCAATCAGAGCTCTCCTTTCATCTTGCTGTCGTCCAATCAGATCGCTCCTTTCCTCCTGCTGTGGTCCAATCAGATCCCTCATTTTCTCTTGCTGTGGTCCAATCAGATCCCTCCTTTTATGCCACGGTCCAATCAGAGCTCTCCTTTCATCTTGCTGTGGTCCAATCAGATCGCTCCTTTCCTCCTGCTGTCGTCCAATCAGATCCCTCCTTTCCCCTTGCTGTGGTCCAATCAGAGCTCTCCTTTCATCTTGCTGTCGTCCAATCAGATCGCTCCTTTCCTCCTGCTGTGGTCCAATCAGATCCCTCCTTTCCTCTTGCTGTGGTCCAATCAGATCCCTCCTTTTATGCCACGGTCCAATCAGATCGCTCCTTTCCTCCTGCTGTGGTCCAATCAGATCCCTCCTTTCCTCCTGCTGTGGTCAAATCAGATCCCTCCTTTCCTCTTGCTGTGGTCCAATCAGAGCTCTCCTTTCATCTTGCTGTCGTCCAATCAGATCCCTCCTTTTATGCCACGGTCCAATCAGATCGCTCCGTTCCTCCTGCTGTCGTCCAATCAGATCCCTCCTTTCCTCTTGCTATGGTCGAATCAGATCGCTCCTTTCATCTTGCTGTGGTCCAATCAGATCCCTCCTTTTATGCCACGGTCCAATCAGATCGCTCCTTTCCTCCTGCTGTCGTCCAATCAGATCCCTCCTTTCCTCTTGCTGTGGTCCAATCAGATCGCTCCTTTCATCTTGCTGTGGTCCAATCAGATCCCTCCTTTCCTCCTGCTTTGGTCCAATCAGATCCCTCCTTTCCTCTTGCTGTGGTCCAATCAGATCCCTCCTTTTATGCCACGGTCCAATCAGAGCTCTCCTTTCATCTTGCTGTGGTCCATTCAGATCGCTCCTTTCCTCCTGCTGTGGTCCAATCAGATCCCTCCTTTCCTCTTGCTGTGGTCCAATCAGAGCTCTCCTTTCATCTTGCTGTCGTCCAATCAGATGGCTCCTTTCTTCCTGCTGTGGTCCAATCAGATCCCTCCTTTCCTCCTGCTGTGGTCCAATCAGATCCCTCCTTTCCTCTTGCTGTGGTCCAATCAGAGATCTCCTTTCATCTTGCTGTCGTCCAATCAGATCCCTCCTTTTATGCCACGGTCCAATCAGATCGCTCCTTTCCTCCTGCTGTCGTCCAATCAGATCCCTCCTTTCCTCTTGCTGTGGTCCAATCAGATCGCTCCTTTCATCTTGCTGTGGTCCAATCAGATCCCTCCTTTCCTCCTGCTGTGGTCCAATCAGATCCCTCCTTTCCTCTTGCTGTGGTCCAATCAGAGCTCTCCTTTCATCTTGCTGTCGTCCAATCAGATCGCTCCTTTCCTCCTGCTGTGGTCCAATCAGATCCCTCATTTTCTCTTGCTGTGGTCCAATCAGATCCCTCCTTTTATGCCACGGTCCAATCAGAGCTCTCCTTTCATCTTGCTGTGGTCCAATCAGATCGCTCCTTTCCTCCTGCTGTCGTCCAATCAGATCCCTCCTTTCCTCTTGCTGTGGTCCAATCAGAGCTCTCCTTTCATCCTGCTGTCGTCCAATCAGATCGCTCCTTTCCTCCTGCTGTGGTCCAATCAGATCCCTCCTTTTCTCTTGCTGTGGTCCAATCAGATCCCTCCTTTTATGCCACGGTCCAATCAGAGCTCTCCTTTCATCTTGCTGTGGTCCAATCAGATCGCTCCTTTCCTCCTGCTGTGGTCCAATCAGATCCCTCCTTTCCTCTTGCTGTGGTCCAATCAGATCCCTCCTCTTATGCCACGGTCCAATCAGAGCTCTCCATTCATCTTGCTGTGGTCCAATCAGATCGCTCCTTTCCTCCTGCTGTGGTTCAATCAGATCCCTCCTTTTATGCCACGGTCCAATCAGAGCTCTCCTTTCATCTTGCTGTCGTCCAATCAGATCCCTCCTTTTATGCCACGGTCCAATCAGATCGCTCCTTTCCTCCTGCTGTCGTCCAATCAGATCCCTCCTTTCCTCTTGCTGTGGTCCAATCAGAGCTCTCCTTTCATCTTGCTGTCGTCCAATCAGATCGCTCCTTTCTTCCTGCTGTGGTCCAATCAGATCCCTCCTTTTATGCCACAGTCCAATCAGAGCTCTCCTTTCATCTTGCTGTCGTCCAATCAGATCGCTCCTTTCCTCCTGCTGTGGTACAATCAGATCCCTCCTTTCCTCTTGCTGTGGTCCAATCAGATCCCTCCTCTTATGCCACGGTCCAATCAGAGCTCTCCATTCATCTTGCTGTGGTCCAATCAGAGCTCTCCTTTCATCTTGTTGTCGTCCAATCAGATCCCTCCTTTTATGCCACGGTCCAATCAGATCGCTCCTTTCCTCCTGCTGTCGTCCAATCAGATCCCTCCTTTCCTCTTGCTGTGGTCCAATCAAATCCCTCCTTTTATGCCACGGTCCAATCAGATCGCTCCTTTCCTCCTGCTGTCGTCCAATCAGATCCCTCCTTTCCTCTTGCTGTGGTCCAATCAGATCCCTCCTTTCCTCTTGCTGTGGTCCAATCAGATCGCTCCTTTTATCTTGCTGTCGTCCAATCAGATCCCTCCTTTCCTCTTGCTGTGGTCCAATCAGATCCCTCCTTTTATGCCACGGTCCAATCAGAGCTCTCCTTTCATCTTGCTGTGGTCCAATCAGATCGCTCCTTTCCTCCTGCTGTGGACCAATCAGATCCCTCCTTTCCTCTTGCTGTGGTCCAATCAGATCCCTCCTTTCCTCTTGCTGTGGTCCAATCAGATCTCTCCTTTCATCTTGCTGTCGTCCAATCAGATCGCTCCTTTTATGCCACGGTCCAATCAGATCTCTCCTTTCCTCCTGCTGTCGTCCAATCAGATCCCTCCTTTCCTCTTGCTGTGGTCCAATCAGATCCCTCCTTTAATGCCACGGTCCAATCAGAGCTCTCCTTTCATCTTGCTGTCGTCCAATCAGATCGCTCCTTTCCTCCTGCTGTGGTCCAATCAGATCCCTCCTTTCCTCTTGCTGTGGTCCAATCAGATCCCTCCTTTTATGCCACGGTCCAATCAGATCGCTCCTTTCCTCCTGCTGTGGTCCAATCAGATCCCTCCTTTCCTCTTGCTGTGGTCAAATCAGATCCCTCCTTTCCTCTTGCTGTGGTCCAATCAGAGCTCTCCTTTCATCTTGCTGTCGTCCAATCAGATCCCTCCTTTTATGCCACGGTCCAATCAGATCGCTCCGTTCCTCCTGCTGTCGTCCAATCAGATCCCTCCTTTCCTCTTGCTATGGTCGAATCAGATCGCTCCTTTCATCTTGCTGTGGTCCAATCAGATCCCTCCTTTTATGCCACGGTCCAATCAGATCGCTCCTTTCCTCCTGCTGTCGTCCAATCAGATCCCTCCTTTCCTCTTGCTGTGGTCCAATCAGATCGCTCCTTTCATCTTGCTGTGGTCCAATCAGATCCCTCCTTTTCTCCTGCTTTGGTCCAATCAGATCCCTCCTTTCCTCTTGCTGTGGTCCAATCAGATCCCTCCTTTTATGCCACGGTCCAATCAGAGCTCTCCTTTCATCTTGCTGTGGTCCATTCAGATCGCTCCTTTCCTCCTGCTGTGGTCCAATCAGATCCCTCCTTTCCTCTTGCTGTGGTCCAATCAGAGCTCTCCTTTCATCTTGCTGTCGTCCAATCAGATGGCTCCTTTCTTCCTGCTGTGGTCCAATCAGATCCCTCCTTTCCTCCTGCTGTGGTCCAATCAGATCCCTCCTTTCCTCTTGCTGTGGTCCAATCAGAGATCTCCTTTCATCTTGCTGTCGTCCAATCAGATCCCTCCTTTTATGCCACGGTCCAATCAGATCGCTCCTTTCATCTTGCTGTCGTCCAATCAGATCGCTCCTTTCTTCCTGCTGTGGTCCAATCAGATCCCTCCTTTTATGCCACAGTCCAATCAGAGCTCTCCTTTCATCTTGCTGTCGTCCAATCAGATCGCTCCTTTCCTCCTGCTGTGGTACAATCAGATCCCTCCTTTCCTCTTGCTGTGGTCCAATCAGATCCCTCCTCTTATGCCACGGTCCAATCAGAGCTCTCCATTCATCTTGCTGTGGTCCAATCAGAGCTCTCCTTTCATCTTGTTGTCGTCCAATCAGATCCCTCCTTTTATGCCACGGTCCAATCAGATCGCTCCTTTCCTCCTGCTGTCGTCCAATCAGATCCCTCCTTTCCTCTTGCTGTGGTCCAATCAAATCCCTCCTTTTATGCCACGGTCCAATCAGATCGCTCCTTTCCTCCTGCTGTCG
The DNA here is from genome assembly GCF_048128805.1 of Centroberyx gerrardi. Lineage (NCBI taxonomy): Eukaryota > Metazoa > Chordata > Actinopteri > Beryciformes > Berycidae > Centroberyx > Centroberyx gerrardi. The sequence continues at coordinate 397,654 of NW_027605187.1, forward strand.
TCCAATCAGATCCCTCCTTTCCTCTTGCTGTGGTCCAATCAGATCCCTCCTTTCCTCTTGCTGTGGTCCAATCAGATCGCTCCTTTTATCTTGCTGTCGTCCAATCAGATCCCTCCTTTCCTCTTGCTGTGGTCCAATCAGATCCCTCCTTTTATGCCACGGTCCAATCAGAGCTCTCCTTTCATCTTGCTGTGGTCCAATCAGATCGCTCCTTTCCTCCTGCTGTGGACCAATCAGATCCCTCCTTTCCTCTTGCTGTGGTCCAATCAGATCCCTCCTTTCCTCTTGCTGTGGTCCAATCAGATCTCTCCTTTCATCTTGCTGTCGTCCAATCAGATCGCTCCTTTTATGCCACGGTCCAATCAGATCTCTCCTTTCCTCCTGCTGTCGTCCAATCAGATCCCTCCTTTCCTCTTGCTGTGGTCCAATCAGATCCCTCCTTTAATGCCACGGTCCAATCAGAGCTCTCCTTTCATCTTGCTGTCGTCCAATCAGATCGCTCCTTTCCTCCTGCTGTGGTCCAATCAGATCCCTCCTTTCCTCTTGCTGTGGTCCAATCAGATCCCTCCTTTTATGCCACGGTCCAATCAGATCGCTCCTTTCCTCCTGCTGTGGTCCAATCAGAGATCTCCTTTCATCTTGCTGTCGTCCAATCAGATCCCTCCTTTTATGCCACGGTCCAATCAGATCGCTCCTTTCCTCCTGCTGTCGTCCAATCAGATCCCTCCTTTCCTCTTGCTGTGGTCCAATCAGATCGCTCCTTTCATCTTGCTGTGGTCCAATCAGATCCCTCCTTTCCTCCTGCTATGGTCCAATCAGATCCCTCCTTTCCTCTTGCTGTGGTCCAATCAGAGCTCTCCTTTCATCTTGCTGTCGTCCAATCAGATCGCTCCTTTCCTCCTGCTGTGGTCCAATCAGATCCCTCATTTTCTCTTGCTGTGGTCCAATCAGATCCCTCCTTTTATGCCACGGTCCAATCAGAGCTCTCCTTTCATCTTGCTGTGGTCCAATCAGATCGCTCCTTTCCTCCTGCTGTCGTCCAATCAGATCCCTCCTTTCCCCTTGCTGTGGTCCAATCAGAGCTCTCCTTTCATCTTGCTGTCGTCCAATCAGATCGCTCCTTTCCTCCTGCTGTTGTCCAATCAGATCCCTTCTTTTCTCTTGCTGTGGTCCAATCAGATCCCTCCTTTTATGCCACGGTCCAATCAGAGCTCTCCTTTCATCTTGCTGTGGTCCAATCAGATCGCTCCTTTCCTCCTGCTGTGGTCCAATCAGATCCCTCCTTTCCTCTTGCTGTGGTCCAATCAGATCCCTCCTCTTATGCCACGGTCCAATCAGAGCTCTCCATTCATCTTGCTGTGGTCCAATCAGATCGCTCCTTTCCTCCTGCTGTGGTTCAATCAGATCCCTCCTTTTATGCCACGGTCCAATCAGAGCTCTCCTTTCATCTTGCTGTCGTCCAATCAGATCCCTCCTTTTATGCCACGGTCCAATCAGATCGCTCCTTTCCTCCTGCTGTCGTCCAATCAGATCCCTCCTTTCCTCTTGCTGTGGTCCAATCAGAGCTCTCCTTTCATCTTGCTGTCGTCCAATCAGATCGCTCCTTTCTTCCTGCTGTGGTCCAATCAGATCCCTCCTTTTATGCCACAGTCCAATCAGAGCTCTCCTTACATCTTGCTGTCGTCCAATCAGATCGCTCCTTTCCTCCTGCTGTGGTACAATCAGATCCCTCCTTTCCTCTTGCTGTGGTCCAATCAGATCCCTCCTCTTATGCCACGGTCCAATCAGAGCTCTCCATTCATCTTGCTGTGGTCCAATCAGAGCTCTCCTTTCATCTTGTTGTCGTCCAATCAGATCCCTCCTTTTCTGCCACGGTCCAATCAGATCGCTCCTTTCCTCCTGCTGTCGTCCAATCAGATCCCTCCTTTCCTCTTGCTGTGGTCCAATCAAATCCCTCCTTTTATGTCACGGTCCAATCAGATCGCTCCTTTCCTCCTGCTGTCGTCCAATCAGATCCCTCCTTTCCTCTTGCTGTGGTCCAATCAGATCCCTCCTTTCCTCTTGCTGTGGTCCAATCAGATCGCTCCTTTTATCTTGCTGTCGTCCAATCAGATCGCTCCTTTTATGCCACGGTCCAATCAGATCGCTCCTTTCCTCCTGCTGTCGTCCAATCAGATCCCTCCTTTCCTCTTGCTGTGGTCCAATCAGATCGCTCCTTTCATCTTGCTGTGGTCCAATCAGATCCCTCCTTTCCTCCTGCTGTGGTCCAATCAGATCCCTCCTTTCCTCTTGCTGTGGTCCAATCAGATCCCTCCTTTTATGCCACGGTCCAATCAGATCGCTCCTTTTCTCCTGCTGTGGTCCAATCAGATCCCTCCTTTCCTCTTGCTGTGGTCCAATCAGATCCCTCTTTTAATGCCACGGTCCAATCAGAGCTCTCCTTTCATCTTGCTGTCGTCCAATCAGATCGCTCCTTTCCTCCTGCTGTGGTCCAATCAGATCCCTCCTTTCCTCTTGCTGTGGTCCAATCAGATCCCTCCTTTTATGCCACGGTCCAATCAGATCGCTCCTTTCCTCCTGCTGTGGTCCAATCAGATCCCTCCTTTCCTCCTGCTGTGGTCAAATCAGATCCCTCCTTTCCTCTTGCTGTGGTCCAATCAGAGCTCTCCTTTCATCTTGCTGTCGTCCAATCAGATCCCTCCTTTTATGCCACGGTCCAATCAGATCGCTCCGTTCCTCCTGCTGTCGTCCAATCAGATCCCTCCTTTCCTCTTGCTATGGTCGAATCAGATCGCTCCTTTCATCTTGCTGTGGTCCAATCAGATCCCTCCTTTCCTCCTGCTTTGGTCCAATCAGATCCCTCCTTTCCTCTTGCTGTGGTGCAATCAGATCGCTCATTTCATCTTGCTGTGGTCCCATCAGATCCCTCCTTTCCTCCTGCTGTGGTCCAATCAGATCCCTCCTTTCCTCTTGCTGTGGTCCAATCAGAGCTCTCCTTTCATCTTGCTGTCGTCCAATCAGATCGCTCCTTTCCGCCTGCTGTGGTCCAATCAGATCCCTCCTTTCCTCTTGCTGTGGTCCAATCAGATCCCTCCTTTTATGCCATGGTCCAATCACAACTCTCCTTTCATCTTGCTGTGGTCCAATCAGATCGCTCCTTTCCTCCTGCTGTGGTCCAATCAGATCCATCCTTTCCTCTTGCTGTGGTCCAATCAGAGCTCTCCTTTAACCTTGCTGTCGTCCAATCAGATCGCTCCTTTCTTCCTGCTGTGGTCCAATCAGATCCCTCCTTTTATGCCACGGTCCAATCAGAGCTCTCCTTTCATCTTGCTGTCGTCCAATCAGATCGCTCCTTTCCTCCTGCTGTGGTCCAATCAGATCCCTCCTCTTATGCCACGGTCCAATCAGAGCTCTCCATTCATCTTGCTGTGGTCCAATCAGATCGCTCCTTTCCTCCTGCTGTGGTCCAATCAGATCCCTCCTTTCCTCCTGCTGTGGTCCAATCAGAGATCTCCTTTCATCTTGCTGTCGTCCAATCAGATCCCTCCTTTTATGCCACGGTCCAATCAGATCCCTCCTTTCCTCCTGCTGTGGTCCAATCAGATCCCTCCTTTCCTCCTGCTGTGGTCCAATCAGATCGCTCCTTTCATCTTGCTGTCGTCCAATCAGATCCCTCCTTTTATGCCACGGTCCAATCAGATCGCTCCTTTCCTCCTGCTGTCGTCCAATCAGATCCCTCCTTTCCTCTTGCTGTGGTCCAATCAGATCGCTCCTTTCATCTTGCTGTGGTCCAATCAGATCGCTCCTTTCCTCCTGATGTGGTCCAATCAGATCCCTCCTTTCCTCTTGCTGTGGTCCAATCAGATCCCTCCTTTTATGCCACGGTCCAATCAGAGCTCTCCTTTCATCTTGCTGTGGTCCAATCAGATCGCTCCTTTTATGCCACGGTCCAATCAGATCGCTCCTTTCCTCCTGCTGTCGTCCAATCAGATCCCTCCTTTCCTCTTGCTGTGGTCCAATCAGATCCCTCCTTTTATGCCACGGTCCAATCAGATCGCTCCTTTCCTCCTGCTGTGGTCCAATCAGATCCCTCCTTTCCTCTTGCTGTGGTCCAATCAGAGCTCTACTTTCATCTTGCTGTGGTCCAATCAGATCCCTCCTTTCCTCCTGCTGTGGTCCAATCAGATCCCTCCTTTCCTCTTGCTGTAGTCCAATCAGAGCTCTCCTTTCCTCCTGCTGTGGTCCAATCAGATCCCTCCTTTTATGCCACGGTCCAATCAGAGCTCTCCTTTCATCTTGCTGTCGTCCAATCAGATCGCTCCTTTCCTCCTGCTGTGGTCCAATCAGATCCCTCCTTTCCTCTTGCTGTGGTCCAATCATATCCCTCCTCTTATGCCACGGTCCAATCAGAGCTCTCCATTCATCTTGCTGTGGTCCAATCAGATCGCTCCTTCCTCCTGCTGTCGTCCAATCAGATCCCTCCTTTCCTCTTGCTGTGTTCCAATCAGAGATCTCCTTTCATCTTGCTGTCGTCCAATCAGATCGCTCCTTTCATCTTGCTGTCGTCCAATCAGATCGCTCCTTTCCTCCTGCTGTGGTCCAATCAGATCCTGCCTTTCCTCCTGCTGTGGTCCAATCAGATCCCTCCTCTTATGCCACGGTCCAATCAGAGCTCTCCATTCATCTTGCTGTGGTCCAATCAGATCGCTCCTTTCCTCCTGCTGTTGGCCAATCAGATCCCTCCTTTCCTCCTGCTGTGGTCCAATCAGATCCCTCCTTTCCTCTTGCTGTTGTCCAATCAGAGCTCTCCTTTCATCTTGCTGTCATCCAATCAGATCCCTCCTTTTATGCCACGGTCCAATCAGATCGCTCCTTTCCTCCTGCTGTCGTCCAATCAGATCGCTCCTTTCCTCTTGCTGTGGTCCAATCAGATCGCTCCTTTCCTCCTGCTGTGGTCCAATCAGATCCCTCCTTTCCTCTTGCTGTGGTCCAATCAGAGCTCTCCTTTCACCTTGCTGTCGTCCAATCAGATCGCTCCTTTCTTCCTGCTGTGGTCCAATCAGATCCCTCCTTTTATGCCACGGTCCAATCAGAGCTCTCCTTTCATCTTGCTGTAGTCCAATCAGAGCTCTCCTTTCCTCCTGCTGTGGTCCAATCAGATCCCTCCTCTTATGCCACGGTCCAATCAGAGCTCTCCATTCATCTTGCTGTGGTCCAATCAGATCGCTCCTTTCCTCCTTCTGTGGTCCAATCAGATCCCTCCTTTCCTCCTGCTGTGGTCCAATCAGAGCTCTCCTTTCATCTTGCTGTCGTCCAATCAGATCCCTCCTTTTATGCCACGGTCCAATCAGATCGCTCCTTTCCTCCTGCTGTGGTCCAATCAGATCCCTCCTTTCCTCCTGCTGTGGTCCAATCAGATCCCTCCTTTCCTCTTGCTGTGGTCCAATCAGAGCTCTCCTTTCATCTTGCTGTTGTCCAATCAGATCCCTCCTTTTATGCCACGGTCCAATCAGATCGCTCCTTTCCTCCTGCTGTCGTCCAATCAGATCCCTCCTTTCCTCTTGCTGTGGTCCAATCAGAGATCTCCTTTCATCTTGCTGTCGTCCAATCAGATCGCTCCTTTCATCTTGCTGTCGTCCAATCAGATCGCTCCTTTCCACCTGCTGTGGTCCAATCAGATCCCTCCTTTCCTCTTTCTGTGGTCCAATCAGATCCCTCCTCTTATGCCACGGTCCAATCAGAGCTCTCCATTCATCTTGCTGTGGTCCAATCAGATCCCTCCTTTCCTCTTTCTGTGGTCCAATCAGATCCCTCCTCTTATGCCACGGTCCAATCAGAGCTCTCCATTCATCTTGCTGTGGTCCAATCAGATCGCTCCTTTCCTCCTGCTGTGGTCCATTCAGATCCCTCCTTTCCTCCTGCTGTGGTCCAATCAGATCCCTCCTTCCCTCTTGCTGTGGTCAAATCAGAGCTCTCCTTTCATTTTGCTGTCGTCCAATCAGATCCCTCCTTTTATGCCACGGTCCAATAAGATCGCTCCTTTCCTCCTGCTGTCGTCCAATCAGATCCCTCCTTTCCTCTTGCTGTAGTCCAATCAGATCACTCCTTTCATCTTGCTGTGGTCCAATCAGATCCCTCCTTTCCTCTTGCTCTGGTCCAATCAGAGCTCTCCTTTCATCTTGCTGTCATCCAATCAGATCGTTCCTTTCCTCCTGCTGTGGTCCAATCAGATCCCTCCTTTCCTCTTGCTGTGGTCCAATCAGATCCCTCCTCTTATGCCACGGTGCAATCAGAGCTCTCCATTCATCTTGCTGTGGTCCAATCAGATCGCTCCTTTCCTCCTGCTGTGGTCCAATCAGATCCCTCCTTTCCTCCTGCTGTAGTCCAATCAGATCCCTCCTTTCCTCTTTCTGTGGTCCAATCAGAGCTCTCCTTTCATCTTGCTGTCGTCCAATCAGATCCCTCCTTTTATGCCACGGTCCAATCAGATCGCTCCTTTCCTCCTGCTGTCGTCCAATCAGATCCCTCCTTTCCTCTTGCTGTGGTCCAATCAGATCGCTCCTTTCCTCCTGCTGTGGTCCAATCAGATCCCTCCTTTCCTCTTGCTGTTGTCCAATCAGATCCCTCCTTTTATGCCACGGTCCAATCAGAGCTCTCCTTTCATCTTGCTGTGGTCCAATCAGATCGCTCCTTTCCTCCTGCTGTGGTCCAATCAGATCCCTCCTTTCCTCTTGCTGTGGTCCAATCAGATCCCTCCTCTAATGCCACGGTCCAATCAGATCGCTCCTTTCCTCCTTCTGTGGTCCAATCAGATCCCTCCTTTCCTCTTGCTGTGGTCCAATCAGATCCCTCCTTTCCTCTTGCTGTGGTCCAATCAGAGCTCTCCTTTCATCTTGTTTTCGTCCAATCAGATCCCTCCTTTTATGCCACGGTCCAATCAGATCGCTCCTTTCCTCCTGCTGTCGTCCAATCAGATCCCTCCTTTCCTCTTGCTGTGGTCCAATCAGATCCCTCCTTTTATGCCACGGTCCAATCAGAGCTCTCCTTTCATCTTGCTGTGGTCCAATCAGATCGCTCCTTTCCTCCTGCTGTGGTCCAATCAGATCCCTCCTTTCCTCTTGCTGTTGTCCAATCAGATCCCTCCTTTCCTCCTGCTGTGGTCCAATCAGATCCCTCCTTTCCTCTTGCTGTGGTCCAATCAGAGCTCTCCTTTCATCTTGCTGTCGTCCAATCAGATCGCTCCTTTCCTCCTGCTGTCGTCCAATCAGATCCCTCCTTTTATGCCACGGTCCAATCAGATCGCTCCGTTCCTCCTGCTGTCGTCCAATCAGATCCCTCCTTTCCTCTTGCTATGGTCGAATCAGATCGCTCCTTTCATCTTGCTGTGGTCCAATCAGATCCCTCCTTTTATGCCACGGTCCAATCAGATCGCTCCTTTCCTCCTGCTGTCGTCCAATCAGATCCCTCCTTTCCTCTTGCTGTGGTCCAATCAGATCGCTCCTTTCATCTTGCTGTGGTCCAATCAGATCCCTCCTTTTCTCCTGCTTTGGTCCAATCAGATCCCTCCTTTCCTCTTGCTGTGGTCCAATCAGATCCCTCCTTTTATGCCACGGTCCAATCAGAGCTCTCCTTTCATCTTGCTGTGGTCCATTCAGATCGCTCCTTTCCTCCTGCTGTGGTCCAATCAGATCCCTCCTTTCCTCTTGCTGTGGTCCAATCAGAGCTCTCCTTTCATCTTGCTGTCGTCCAATCAGATGGCTCCTTTCTTCCTGCTGTGGTCCAATCAGATCCCTCCTTTCCTCCTGCTGTGGTCCAATCAGATCCCTCCTTTCCTCTTGCTGTGGTCCAATCAGAGATCTCCTTTCATCTTGCTGTCGTCCAATCAGATCCCTCCTTTTATGCCACGGTCCAATCAGATCGCTCCTTTCCTCCTGCTGTCGTCCAATCAGATCCCTCCTTTCCTCTTGCTGTGGTCCAATCAGATCGCTCCTTTCATCTTGCTGTGGTCCAATCAGATCCCTCCTTTCCTCCTGCTGTGGTCCAATCAGATCCCTCCTTTCCTCTTGCTGTGGTCCAATCAGAGCTCTCCTTTCATCTTGCTGTCGTCCAATCAGATCGCTCCTTTCCTCCTGCTGTGGTCCAATCAGATCCCTCATTTTCTCTTGCTGTGGTCCAATCAGATCCCTCCTTTTATGCCACGGTCCAATCAGAGCTCTCCTTTCATCTTGCTGTGGTCCAATCAGATCGCTCCTTTCCTCCTGCTGTCGTCCAATCAGATCCCTCCTTTCCCCTTGCTGTGGTCCAATCAGAGCTCTCCTTTCATCTTGCTGTCGTCCAATCAGATCGCTCCTTTCCTCCTGCTGTGGTCCAATCAGATCCCTCCTTTCCTCTTGCTGTGGTCCAATCAGATCCCTCCTTTTATGCCACGGTCCAATCAGATCGCTCCTTTCCTCCTGCTGTGGTCCAATCAGATCCCTCCTTTCCTCCTGCTGTGGTCAAATCAGATCCCTCCTTTCCTCTTGCTGTGGTCCAATCAGAGCTCTCCTTTCATCTTGCTGTCGTCCAATCAGATCCCTCCTTTTATGCCACGGTCCAATCAGATCGCTCCGTTCCTCCTGCTGTCGTCCAATCAGATCCCTCCTTTCCTCTTGCTATGGTCGAATCAGATCGCTCCTTTCATCTTGCTGTGGTCCAATCAGATCCCTCCTTTTATGCCACGGTCCAATCAGATCGCTCCTTTCCTCCTGCTGTCGTCCAATCAGATCCCTCCTTTCCTCTTGCTGTGGTCCAATCAGATCGCTCCTTTCATCTTGCTGTGGTCCAATCAGATCCCTCCTTTCCTCCTGCTTTGGTCCAATCAGATCCCTCCTTTCCTCTTGCTGTGGTCCAATCAGATCCCTCCTTTTATGCCACGGTCCAATCAGAGCTCTCCTTTCATCTTGCTGTGGTCCATTCAGATCGCTCCTTTCCTCCTGCTGTGGTCCAATCAGATCCCTCCTTTCCTCTTGCTGTGGTCCAATCAGAGCTCTCCTTTCATCTTGCTGTCGTCCAATCAGATGGCTCCTTTCTTCCTGCTGTGGTCCAATCAGATCCCTCCTTTCCTCCTGCTGTGGTCCAATCAGATCCCTCCTTTCCTCTTGCTGTGGTCCAATCAGAGATCTCCTTTCATCTTGCTGTCGTCCAATCAGATCCCTCCTTTTATGCCACGGTCCAATCAGATCGCTCCTTTCCTCCTGCTGTCGTCCAATCAGATCCCTCCTTTCCTCTTGCTGTGGTCCAATCAGATCGCTCCTTTCATCTTGCTGTGGTCCAATCAGATCCCTCCTTTCCTCCTGCTGTGGTCCAATCAGATCCCTCCTTTCCTCTTGCTGTGGTCCAATCAGAGCTCTCCTTTCATCTTGCTGTCGTCCAATCAGATCGCTCCTTTCCTCCTGCTGTGGTCCAATCAGATCCCTCATTTTCTCTTGCTGTGGTCCAATCAGATCCCTCCTTTTATGCCACGGTCCAATCAGAGCCCTCCTTTCATCTTGCTGTGGTCCAATCAGATCGCTCCTTTCCTCCTGCTGTCGTCCAATCAGATCCCTCCTTTCCTCTTGCTGTGGTCCAATCAGAGCTCTCCTTTCATCCTGCTGTCGTCCAATCAGATCGCTCCTTTCCTCCTGCTGTGGTCCAATCAGATCCCTCCTTTTCTCTTGCTGTGGTCCAATCAGATCCCTCCTTTTATGCCACGGTCCAATCAGAGCTCTCCTTTCATCTTGCTGTGGTCCAATCAGATCGCTCCTTTCCTCCTGCTGTGGTCCAATCAGATCCCTCCTTTCCTCTTGCTGTGGTCCAATCAGATCCCTCCTCTTATGCCACGGTCCAATCAGAGCTCTCCATTCATCTTGCTGTGGTCCAATCAGATCGCTCCTTTCCTCCTGCTGTGGTTCAATCAGATCCCTCCTTTTATGCCACGGTCCAATCAGAGCTCTCCTTTCATCTTGCTGTCGTCCAATCAGATCCCTCCTTTTATGCCACGGTCCAATCAGATCGCTCCTTTCCTCCTGCTGTCGTCCAATCAGATCCCTCCTTTCCTCTTGCTGTGGTCCAATCAGAGCTCTCCTTTCATCTTGCTGTCGTCCAATCAGATCGCTCCTTTCTTCCTGCTGTGGTCCAATCAGATCCCTCCTTTTATGCCACAGTCCAATCAGAGCTCTCCTTTCATCTTGCTGTCGTCCAATCAGATCGCTCCTTTCCTCCTGCTGTGGTACAATCAGATCCCTCCTTTCCTCTTGCTGTGGTCCAATCAGATCCCTCCTCTTATGCCACGGTCCAATCAGAGCTCTCCATTCATCTTGCTGTGGTCCAATCAGAGCTCTCCTTTCATCTTGTTGTCGTCCAATCAGATCCCTCCTTTTATGCCACGGTCCAATCAGATCGCTCCTTTCCTCCTGCTGTCGTCCAATCAGATCCCTCCTTTCCTCTTGCTGTGGTCCAATCAAATCCCTCCTTTTATGCCACGGTCCAATCAGATCGCTCCTTTCCTCCTGCTGTCGTCCAATCAGATCCCTCCTTTCCTCTTGCTGTGGTCCAATCAGATCCCTCCTTTCCTCTTGCTGTGGTCCAATCAGATCGCTCCTTTTATCTTGCTGTCGTCCAATCAGATCCCTCCTTTCCTCTTGCTGTGGTCCAATCAGATCCCTCCTTTTATGCCACGGTCCAATCAGAGCTCTCCTTTCATCTTGCTGTGGTCCAATCAGATCGCTCCTTTCCTCCTGCTGTGGACCAATCAGATCCCTCCTTTCCTCTTGCTGTGGTCCAATCAGATCCCTCCTTTCCTCTTGCTGTGGTCCAATCAGATCTCTCCTTTCATCTTGCTGTCGTCCAATCAGATCGCTCCTTTTATGCCACGGTCCAATCAGATCTCTCCTTTCCTCCTGCTGTCGTCCAATCAGATCCCTCCTTTCCTCTTGCTGTGGTCCAATCAGATCCCTCCTTTAATGCCACGGTCCAATCAGAGCTCTCCTTTCATCTTGCTGTCGTCCAATCAGATCGCTCCTTTCCTCCTGCTGTGGTCCAATCAGATCCCTCCTTTCCTCTTGCTGTGGTCCAATCAGATCCCTCCTTTTATGCCACGGTCCAATCAGATCGCTCCTTTCCTCCTGCTGTGGTCCAATCAGATCCCTCCTTTCCTCTTGCTGTGGTCAAATCAGATCCCTCCTTTCCTCTTGCTGTGGTCCAATCAGAGCTCTCCTTTCATCTTGCTGTCGTCCAATCAGATCCCTCCTTTTATGCCACGGTCCAATCAGATCGCTCCGTTCCTCCTGCTGTCGTCCAATCAGATCCCTCCTTTCCTCTTGCTATGGTCGAATCAGATCGCTCCTTTCATCTTGCTGTGGTCCAATCAGATCCCTCCTTTTATGCCACGGTCCAATCAGATCGCTCCTTTCCTCCTGCTGTCGTCCAATCAGATCCCTCCTTTCCTCTTGCTGTGGTCCAATCAGATCGCTCCTTTCATCTTGCTGTGGTCCAATCAGATCCCTCCTTTCCTCCTGCTTTGGTCCAATCAGATCCCTCCTTTCCTCTTGCTGTGGTCCAATCAGATCCCTCCTTTTATGCCACGGTCCAATCAGAGCTCTCCTTTCATCTTGCTGTGGTCCATTCAGATCGCTCCTTTCCTCCTGCTGTGGTCCAATCAGATCCCTCCTTTCCTCTTGCTGTGGTCCAATCAGAGCTCTCCTTTCATCTTGCTGTCGTCCAATCAGATGGCTCCTTTCTTCCTGCTGTGGTCCAATCAGATCCCTCCTTTCCTCCTGCTGTGGTCCAATCAGATCCCTCCTTTCCTCTTGCTGTGGTCCAATCAGAGATCTCCTTTCATCTTGCTGTCGTCCAATCAGATCCCTCCTTTTATGCCACGGTCCAATCAGATCGCTCCTTTCCTCCTGCTGTCGTCCAATCAGATCCCTCCTTTCCTCTTGCTGTGGTCCAATCAGATCGCTCCTTTCATCTTGCTGTGGTCCAATCAGATCCCTCCTTTCCTCCTGCTGTGGTCCAATCAGATCCCTCCTTTCCTCTTGCTGTGGTCCAATCAGAGCTCTCCTTTCATCTTGCTGTCGTCCAATCAGATCGCTCCTTTCCTCCTGCTGTGGTCCAATCAGATCCCTCATTTTCTCTTGCTGTGGTCCAATCAGATCCCTCCTTTTATGCCACGGTCCAATCAGAGCCCTCCTTTCATCTTGCTGTGGTCCAATCAGATCGCTCCTTTCCTCCTGCTGTCGTCCAATCAGATCCCTCCTTTCCTCTTGCTGTGGTCCAATCAGAGCTCTCCTTTCATCCTGCTGTCGTCCAATCAGATCGCTCCTTTCCTCCTGCTGTGGTCCAATCAGATCCCTCCTTTTCTCTTGCTGTGGTCCAATCAGATCCCTCCTTTTATGCCACGGTCCAATCAGAGCTCTCCTTTCATCTTGCTGTGGTCCAATCAGATCGCTCCTTTCCTCCTGCTGTGGTCCAATCAGATCCCTCCTTTCCTCTTGCTGTGGTCCAATCAGATCCCTCCTCTTATGCCACGGTCCAATCAGAGCTCTCCATTCATCTTGCTGTGGTCCAATCAGATCGCTCCTTTCCTCCTGCTGTGGTTCAATCAGATCCCTCCTTTTATGCCACGGTCCAATCAGAGCTCTCCTTTCATCTTGCTGTCGTCCAATCAGATCCCTCCTTTTATGCCACGGTCCAATCAGATCGCTCCTTTCCTCCTGCTGTCGTCCAATCAGATCCCTCCTTTCCTCTTGCTGTGGTCCAATCAGAGCTCTCCTTTCATCTTGCTGTCGTCCAATCAGATCGCTCCTTTCTTCCTGCTGTGGTCCAATCAGATCCCTCCTTTTATGCCACAGTCCAATCAGAGCTCTCCTTTCATCTTGCTGTCGTCCAATCAGATCGCTCCTTTCCTCCTGCTGTGGTACAATCAGATCCCTCCTTTCCTCTTGCTGTGGTCCAATCAGATCCCTCCTCTTATGCCACGGTCCAATCAGAGCTCTCCATTCATCTTGCTGTGGTCCAATCAGAGCTCTCCTTTCATCTTGTTGTCGTCCAATCAGATCCCTCCTTTTATGCCACGGTCCAATCAGATCGCTCCTTTCCTCCTGCTGTCGTCCAATCAGATCCCTCCTTTCCTCTTGCTGTGGTCCAATCAAATCCCTCCTTTTATGCCACGGTCCAATCAGATCGCTCCTTTCCTCCTGCTGTCGTCCAATCAGATCCCTCCTTTCCTCTTGCTGTGGTCCAATCAGATCCCTCCTTTCCTCTTGCTGTGGTCCAATCAGATCGCTCCTTTTATCTTGCTGTCGTCCAATCAGATCCCTCCTTTCCTCTTGCTGTGGTCCAATCAGATCCCTCCTTTTATGCCACGGTCCAATCAGAGCTCTCCTTTCATCTTGCTGTGGTCCAATCAGATCGCTCCTTTCCTCCTGCTGTGGACCAATCAGATCCCTCCTTTCCTCTTGCTGTGGTCCAATCAGATCCCTCCTTTCCTCTTGCTGTGGTCCAATCAGATCTCTCCTTTCATCTTGCTGTCGTCCAATCAGATCGCTCCTTTTATGCCACGGTCCAATCAGATCTCTCCTTTCCTCCTGCTGTCGTCCAATCAGATCCCTCCTTTCCTCTTGCTGTGGTCCAATCAGATCCCTCCTTTAATGCCACGGTCCAATCAGAGCTCTCCTTTCATCTTGCTGTCGTCCAATCAGATCGCTCCTTTCCTCCTGCTGTGGTCCAATCAGATCCCTCCTTTCCTCTTGCTGTGGTCCAATCAGATCCCTCCTTTTATGCCACGGTCCAATCAGATCGCTCCTTTCCTCCTGCTGTGGTCCAATCAGATCCCTCCTTTCCTCTTGCTGTGGTCAAATCAGATCCCTCCTTTCCTCTTGCTGTGGTCCAATCAGAGCTCTCCTTTCATCTTGCTGTCGTCCAATCAGATCCCTCCTTTTATGCCACGGTCCAATCAGATCGCTCCGTTCCTCCTGCTGTCGTCCAATCAGATCCCTCCTTTCCTCTTGCTATGGTCGAATCAGATCGCTCCTTTCATCTTGCTGTGGTCCAATCAGATCCCTCCTTTTATGCCACGGTCCAATCAGATCGCTCCTTTCCTCCTGCTGTCGTCCAATCAGATCCCTCCTTTCCTCTTGCTGTGGTCCAATCAGATCGCTCCTTTCATCTTGCTGTGGTCCAATCAGATCCCTCCTTTTCTCCTGCTTTGGTCCAATCAGATCCCTCCTTTCCTCTTGCTGTGGTCCAATCAGATCCCTCCTTTTATGCCACGGTCCAATCAGAGCTCTCCTTTCATCTTGCTGTGGTCCATTCAGATCGCTCCTTTCCTCCTGCTGTGGTCCAATCAGATCCCTCCTTTCCTCTTGCTGTGGTCCAATCAGAGCTCTCCTTTCATCTTGCTGTCGTCCAATCAGATGGCTCCTTTCTTCCTGCTGTGGTCCAATCAGATCCCTCCTTTCCTCCTGCTGTGGTCCAATCAGATCCCTCCTTTCCTCTTGCTGTGGTCCAATCAGAGATCTCCTTTCATCTTGCTGTCGTCCAATCAGATCCCTCCTTTTATGCCACGGTCCAATCAGATCGCTCCTTTCCTCCTGCTGTCGTCCAATCAGATCCCTCCTTTCCTCTTGCAGTGGTCCAATCAGATCGCTCCTTTCATCTTGCTGTGGTCCAATCAGATCCCTCCTTTCCTCCTGCTGTGGTCCAATCAGATCCCTCCTTTCCTCTTGCTGTGGTCCAATCAGAGCTCTCCTTTCATCTTGCTGTCGTCCAATCAGATCGCTCCTTTCCTCCTGCTGTGGTCCAATCAGATCCCTCATTTTCTCTTGCTGTGGTCCAATCAGATCCCTCCTTTTATGCCACGGTCCAATCAGAGCTCTCCTTTCATCTTGCTGTGGTCCAATCAGATCGCTCCTTTCCTCCTGCTGTCGTCCAATCAGATCCCTCCTTTCCCCTTGCTGTGGTCCAATCAGAGCTCTCCTTTCATCTTGCTGTCGTCCAATCAGATCGCTCCTTTCCTCCTGCTGTTGTCCAATCAGATCCCTTCTTTTCTCTTGCTGTGGTCCAATCAGATCCCTCCTTTTATGCCACGGTCCAATCAGAGCTCTCCTTTCATCTTGCTGTGGTCCAATCAGAGCTCTCCTTTCATCTTGTTGTCGTCCAATCAGATCCCTCCTTTTCTGCCACGGTCCAATCAGATCGCTCCTTTCCTCCTGCTGTCGTCCAATCAGATCCCTCCTTTCCTCTTGCTGTGGTCCAATCAAATCCCTCCTTTTATGTCACGGTCCAATCAGATCGCTCCTTTCCTCCTGCTGTCGTCCAATCAGATCCCTCCTTTCCTCTTGCTGTGGTCCAATCAGATCCCTCCTTTCCTCTTGCTGTGGTCCAATCAGATCGCTCCTTTTATCTTGCTGTCGTCCAATCAGATCGCTCCTTTTATGCCACGGTCCAATCAGATCGCTCCTTTCCTCCTGCTGTCGTCCAATCAGATCCCTCCTTTCCTCTTGCTGTGGTCCAATCAGATCGCTCCTTTCATCTTGCTGTGGTCCAATCAGATCCCTCCTTTCCTCCTGCTGTGGTCCAATCAGATCCCTCCTTTCCTCTTGCTGTGGTCCAATCAGATCCCTCCTTTTATGCCACGGTCCAATCAGATCGCTCCTTTTCTCCTGCTGTGGTCCAATCAGATCCCTCCTTTCCTCTTGCTGTGGTCCAATCAGATCCCTCTTTTAATGCCACGGTCCAATCAGAGCTCTCCTTTCATCTTGCTGTCGTCCAATCAGATCGCTCCTTTCCTCCTGCTGTGGTCCAATCAGATCCCTCCTTTCCTCTTGCTGTGGTCCAATCAGATCCCTCCTTTTATGCCACGGTCCAATCAGATCGCTCCTTTCCTCCTGCTGTGGTCCAATCAGATCCCTCCTTTCCTCCTGCTGTGGTCAAATCAGATCCCTCCTTTCCTCTTGCTGTGGTCCAATCAGAGCTCTCCTTTCATCTTGCTGTCGTCCAATCAGATCCCTCCTTTTATGCCACGGTCCAATCAGATCGCTCCGTTCCTCCTGCTGTCGTCCAATCAGATCCCTCCTTTCCTCTTGCTATGGTCGAATCAGATCGCTCCTTTCATCTTGCTGTGGTCCAATCAGATCCCTCCTTTCCTCCTGCTTTGGTCCAATCAGATCCCTCCTTTCCTCTTGCTGTGGTGCAATCAGATCGCTCATTTCATCTTGCTGTGGTCCCATCAGATCCCTCCTTTCCTCCTGCTGTGGTCCAATCAGATCCCTCCTTTCCTCTTGCTGTGGTCCAATCAGAGCTCTCCTTTCATCTTGCTGTCGTCCAATCAGATCGCTCCTTTCCGCCTGCTGTGGTCCAATCAGATCCCTCCTTTCCTCTTGCTGTGGTCCAATCAGATCCCTCCTTTTATGCCATGGTCCAATCACAACTCTCCTTTCATCTTGCTGTGGTCCAATCAGATCGCTCCTTTCCTCCTGCTGTGGTCCAATCAGATCCATCCTTTCCTCTTGCTGTGGTCCAATCAGAGCTCTCCTTTAACCTTGCTGTCGTCCAATCAGATCGCTCCTTTCTTCCTGCTGTGGTCCAATCAGATCCCTCCTTTTATGCCACGGTCCAATCAGAGCTCTCCTTTCATCTTGCTGTCGTCCAATCAGATCGCTCCTTTCCTCCTGCTGTGGTCCAATCAGATCCCTCCTCTTATGCCACGGTCCAATCAGAGCTCTCCATTCATCTTGCTGTGGTCCAATCAGATCGCTCCTTTCCTCCTGCTGTGGTCCAATCAGATCCCTCCTTTCCTCCTGCTGTGGTCCAATCAGAGATCTCCTTTCATCTTGCTGTCGTCCAATCAGATCCCTCCTTTTATGCCACGGTCCAATCAGATCCCTCCTTTCCTCCTGCTGTGGTCCAATCAGATCCCTCCTTTCCTCCTGCTGTGGTCCAATCAGATCGCTCCTTTCATCTTGCTGTCGTCCAATCAGATCCCTCCTTTTATGCCACGGTCCAATCAGATCGCTCCTTTCCTCCTGCTGTCGTCCAATCAGATCCCTCCTTTCCTCTTGCTGTGGTCCAATCAGATCGCTCCTTTCATCTTGCTGTGGTCCAATCAGATCGCTCCTTTCCTCCTGATGTGGTCCAATCAGATCCCTCCTTTCCTCTTGCTGTGGTCCAATCAGATCCCTCCTTTTATGCCACGGTCCAATCAGAGCTCTCCTTTCATCTTGCTGTGGTCCAATCAGATCGCTCCTTTTATGCCACGGTCCAATCAGATCGCTCCTTTCCTCCTGCTGTCGTCCAATCAGATCCCTCCTTTCCTCTTGCTGTGGTCCAATCAGATCCCTCCTTTTATGCCACGGTCCAATCAGATCGCTCCTTTCCTCCTGCTGTGGTCCAATCAGATCCCTCCTTTCCTCTTGCTGTGGTCCAATCAGAGCTCTACTTTCATCTTGCTGTGGTCCAATCAGATCCCTCCTTTCCTCCTGCTGTGGTCCAATCAGATCCCTCCTTTCCTCTTGCTGTAGTCCAATCAGAGCTCTCCTTTCCTCCTGCTGTGGTCCAATCAGATCCCTCCTTTTATGCCACGGTCCAATCAGAGCTCTCCTTTCATCTTGCTGTCGTCCAATCAGATCGCTCCTTTCCTCCTGCTGTGGTCCAATCAGATCCCTCCTTTCCTCTTGCTGTGGTCCAATCATATCCCTCCTCTTATGCCACGGTCCAATCAGAGCTCTCCATTCATCTTGCTGTGGTCCAATCAGATCGCTCCTTCCTCCTGCTGTCGTCCAATCAGATCCCTCCTTTCCTCTTGCTGTGTTCCAATCAGAGATCTCCTTTCATCTTGCTGTCGTCCAATCAGATCGCTCCTTTCATCTTGCTGTCGTCCAATCAGATCGCTCCTTTCCTCCTGCTGTGGTCCAATCAGATCCTGCCTTTCCTCCTGCTGTGGTCCAATCAGATCCCTCCTCTTATGCCACGGTCCAATCAGAGCTCTCCATTCATCTTGCTGTGGTCCAATCAGATCGCTCCTTTCCTCCTGCTGTTGGCCAATCAGATCCCTCCTTTCCTCCTGCTGTGGTCCAATCAGATCCCTCCTTTCCTCTTGCTGTTGTCCAATCAGAGCTCTCCTTTCATCTTGCTGTCATCCAATCAGATCCCTCCTTTTATGCCACGGTCCAATCAGATCGCTCCTTTCCTCCTGCTGTCGTCCAATCAGATCGCTCCTTTCCTCTTGCTGTGGTCCAATCAGATCGCTCCTTTCCTCCTGCTGTGGTCCAATCAGATCCCTCCTTTCCTCTTGCTGTGGTCCAATCAGAGCTCTCCTTTCACCTTGCTGTCGTCCAATCAGATCGCTCCTTTCTTCCTGCTGTGGTCCAATCAGATCCCTCCTTTTATGCCACGGTCCAATCAGAGCTCTCCTTTCATCTTGCTGTAGTCCAATCAGAGCTCTCCTTTCCTCCTGCTGTGGTCCAATCAGATCCCTCCTCTTATGCCACGGTCCAATCAGAGCTCTCCATTCATCTTGCTGTGGTCCAATCAGATCGCTCCTTTCCTCCTTCTGTGGTCCAATCAGATCCCTCCTTTCCTCCTGCTGTGGTCCAATCAGAGCTCTCCTTTCATCTTGCTGTCGTCCAATCAGATCCCTCCTTTTATGCCACGGTCCAATCAGATCGCTCCTTTCTTCCTGCTGTGGTCCAATCAGATCCCTCCTTTCCTCCTGCTGTGGTCCAATCAGATCCCTCCTTTCCTCTTGCTGTGGTCCAATCAGAGCTCTCCTTTCATCTTGCTGTTGTCCAATCAGATCCCTCCTTTTATGCCACGGTCCAATCAGATCGCTCCTTTCCTCCTGCTGTCGTCCAATCAGATCCCTCCTTTCCTCTTGCTGTGGTCCAATCAGAGATCTCCTTTCATCTTGCTGTCGTCCAATCAGATCGCTCCTTTCATCTTGCTGTCGTCCAATCAGATCGCTCCTTTCCACCTGCTGTGGTCCAATCAGATCCCTCCTTTCCTCTTTCTGTGGTCCAATCAGATCCCTCCTCTTATGCCACGGTCCAATCAGAGCTCTCCATTCATCTTGCTGTGGTCCAATCAGATCCCTCCTTTCCTCTTTCTGTGGTCCAATCAGATCCCTCCTCTTATGCCACGGTCCAATCAGAGCTCTCCATTCATCTTGCTGTGGTCCAATCAGATCGCTCCTTTCCTCCTGCTGTGGTCCATTCAGATCCCTCCTTTCCTCCTGCTGTGGTCCAATCAGATCCCTCCTTCCCTCTTGCTGTGGTCAAATCAGAGCTCTTCTTTCATTTTGCTGTCGTCCAATCAGATCCCTCCTTTTATGCCACGGTCCAATAAGATCGCTCCTTTCCTCCTGCTGTCGTCCAATCAGATCCCTCCTTTCCTCTTGCTGTAGTCCAATCAGATCACTCCTTTCATCTTGCTGTGGTCCAATCAGATCCCTCCTTTCCTCCTGCTGTGGTCCAATCAGATCCCTCCTTTCCTCTTGCTCTGGTCCAATCAGAGCTCTCCTTTCATCTTGCTGTCATCCAATCAGATCGTTCCTTTCCTCCTGCTGTGGTCCAATCAGATCCCTCCTTTCCTCTTGCTGTGGTCCAATCAGATCCCTCCTCTTATGCCACGGTGCAATCAGAGCTCTCCATTCATCTTGCTGTGGTCCAATCAGATCGCTCCTTTCCTCCTGCTGTGGTCCAATCAGATCCCTCCTTTCCTCCTGCTGTAGTCCAATCAGATCCCTCCTTTCCTCTTTCTGTGGTCCAATCAGAGCTCTCCTTTCATCTTGCTGTCGTCCAATCAGATCCCTCCTTTTATGCCACGGTCCAATCAGATCGCTCCTTTCCTCCTGCTGTCGTCCAATCAGATCCCTCCTTTCCTCTTGCTGTGGTCCAATCAGATCGCTCCTTTCCTCCTGCTGTGGTCCAATCAGATCCCTCCTTTCCTCTTGCTGTTGTCCAATCAGATCCCTCCTTTTATGCCACGGTCCAATCAGAGCTCTCCTTTCATCTTGCTGTGGTCCAATCAGATCGCTCCTTTCCTCCTGCTGTGGTCCAATCAGATCCCTCCTTTCCTCTTGCTGTGGTCCAATCAGATCCCTCCTCTAATGCCACGGTCCAATCAGATCGCTCCTTTCCTCCTTCTGTGGTCCAATCAGATCCCTCCTTTCCTCTTGCTGTGGTCCAATCAGATCCCTCCTTTCCTCTTGCTGTGGTCCAATCAGAGCTCTCCTTTCATCTTGTTTTCGTCCAATCAGATCCCTCCTTTTATGCCACGGTCCAATCAGATCGCTCCTTTCCTCCTGCTGTCGTCCAATCAGATCCCTCCTTTCCTCTTGCTGTGGTCCAATCAGATCCCTCCTTTTATGCCACGGTCCAAACAGAGCTCTCCTTTCATCTTGCTGTGGTCCAATCAGATCGCTCCTTTCCTCCTGCTGTGGTCCAATCAGATCCCTCCTTTCCTCTTGCTGTTGTCCAATCAGATCCCTCCTTTCCTCCTGCTGTGGTCCAATCAGATCCCTCCTTTCCTCTTGCTGTGGTCCAATCAGAGCTCTCCTTTCATCTTGCTGTCGTCCAATCAGATCGCTCCTTTCCTCCTGCTGTCGTCCAATCAGATCCCTCCTTTTATGCCACGGTCCAATCAGATCGCTCCGTTCCTCCTGCTGTCGTCCAATCAGATCCCTCCTTTCCTCTTGCTATGGTCGAATCAGATCGCTCCTTTCATCTTGCTGTGGTCCAATCAGATCCCTCCTTTTATGCCACGGTCCAATCAGATCGCTCCTTTCCTCCTGCTGTCGTCCAATCAGATCCCTCCTTTCCTCTTGCTGTGGTCCAATCAGATCGCTCCTTTCATCTTGCTGTGGTCCAATCAGATCCCTCCTTTTCTCCTGCTTTGGTCCAATCAGATCCCTCCTTTCCTCTTGCTGTGGTCCAATCAGATCCCTCCTTTTATGCCACGGTCCAATCAGAGCTCTCCTTTCATCTTGCTGTGGTCCATTCAGATCGCTCCTTTCCTCCTGCTGTGGTCCAATCAGATCCCTCCTTTCCTCTTGCTGTGGTCCAATCAGAGCTCTCCTTTCATCTTGCTGTCGTCCAATCAGATGGCTCCTTTCTTCCTGCTGTGGTCCAATCAGATCCCTCCTTTCCTCCTGCTGTGGTCCAATCAGATCCCTCCTTTCCTCTTGCTGTGGTCCAATCAGATCTCTCCTTTCATCTTGCTGTCGTCCAATCAGATCGCTCCTTTTATGCCACGGTCCAATCAGATCGCTCCTTTCCTCCTGCTGTCGTCCAATCAGATCCCTCCTTTCCTCTTGCTGTGGTCCAATCAGATCCCTCTTTTAATGCCACGGTCCAATCAGAGCTCTCCTTTCATCTTGCTGTCGTCCAATCAGATCGCTCCTTTCCTCCTGCTGTGGTCCAATCAGATCCCTCCTTTCCTCTTGCTGTGGTCCAATCAGATCCCTCCTTTTATGCCACGGTCCAATCAGATCGCTCCTTTCCTCCTGCTGTGGTCCAATCAGATCCCTCCTTTCCTCTTGCTGTGGTCAAATCAGATCCCTCCTTTCCTCTTGCTGTGGTCCAATCAGAGCTCTCCTTTCATCTTGCTGTCGTCCAATCAGATCCCTCCTTTTATGCCACGGTCCAATCAGATCGCTCCGTTCCTCCTGCTGTCGTCCAATCAGATCCCTCCTTTCCTCTTGCTATGGTCGAATCAGATCGCTCCTTTCATCTTGCTGTGGTCCAATCAGATCCCTCCTTTTATGCCACGGTCCAATCAGATCGCTCCTTTCCTCCTGCTGTCGTCCAATCAGATCCCTCCTTTCCTCTTGCTGTGGTCCAATCAGATCGCTCCTTTCATCTTGCTGTGGTCCAATCAGATCCCTCCTTTTCTCCTGCTTTGGTCCAATCAGATCCCTCCTTTCCTCTTGCTGTGGTCCAATCAGATCCCTCCTTTTATGCCACGGTCCAATCAGATCGCTCCTTTTCTCCTGCTGTGGTCCAATCAGATCCCTCCTTTCCTCTTGCTGTGGTCCAATCAGATCCCTCTTTTAATGCCACGGTCCAATCAGAGCTCTCCTTTCATCTTGCTGTCGTCCAATCAGATCGCTCCTTTCCTCCTGCTGTGGTCCAATCAGATCCCTCCTTTCCTCTTGCTGTGGTCCAATCAGATCCCTCCTTTTATGCCACGGTCCAATCAGATCGCTCCTTTCCTCCTGCTGTGGTCCAATCAGATCCCTCCTTTCCTCCTGCTGTGGTCAAATCAGATCCCTCCTTTCCTCTTGCTGTGGTCCAATCAGAGCTCTCCTTTCATCTTGCTGTCGTCCAATCAGATCCCTCCTTTTATGCCACGGTCCAATCAGATCGCTCCGTTCCTCCTGCTGTCGTCCAATCAGATCCCTCCTTTCCTCTTGCTATGGTCGAATCAGATCGCTCCTTTCATCTTGCTGTGGTCCAATCAGATCCCTCCTTTCCTCCTGCTTTGGTCCAATCAGATCCCTCCTTTCCTCTTGCTGTGGTGCAATCAGATCGCTCATTTCATCTTGCTGTGGTCCCATCAGATCCCTCCTTTCCTCCTGCTGTGGTCCAATCAGATCCCTCCTTTCCTCTTGCTGTGGTCCAATCAGAGCTCTCCTTTCATCTTGCTGTCGTCCAATCAGATCGCTCCTTTCCGCCTGCTGTGGTCCAATCAGATCCCTCCTTTCCTCTTGCTGTGGTCCAATCAGATCCCTCCTTTTATGCCATGGTCCAATCACAACTCTCCTTTCATCTTGCTGTGGTCCAATCAGATCGCTCCTTTCCTCCTGCTGTGGTCCAATCAGATCCATCCTTTCCTCTTGCTGTGGTCCAATCAGAGCTCTCCTTTAACCTTGCTGTCGTCCAATCAGATCGCTCCTTTCTTCCTGCTGTGGTCCAATCAGATCCCTCCTTTTATGCCACGGTCCAATCAGAGCTCTCCTTTCATCTTGCTGTCGTCCAATCAGATCGCTCCTTTCCTCCTGCTGTGGTCCAATCAGATCCCTCCTCTTATGCCACGGTCCAATCAGAGCTCTCCATTCATCTTGCTGTGGTCCAATCAGATCGCTCCTTTCCTCCTGCTGTGGTCCAATCAGATCCCTCCTTTCCTCCTGCTGTGGTCCAATCAGAGATCTCCTTTCATCTTGCTGTCGTCCAATCAGATCCCTCCTTTTATGCCACGGTCCAATCAGATCCCTCCTTTCCTCCTGCTGTGGTCCAATCAGATCCCTCCTTTCCTCCTGCTGTGGTCCAATCAGATCGCTCCTTTCATCTTGCTGTCGTCCAATCAGATCCCTCCTTTTATGCCACGGTCCAATCAGATCGCTCCTTTCCTCCTGCTGTCGTCCAATCAGATCCCTCCTTTCCTCTTGCTGTGGTCCAATCAGATCGCTCCTTTCATCTTGCTGTGGTCCAATCAGATCGCTCCTTTCCTCCTGATGTGGTCCAATCAGATCCCTCCTTTCCTCTTGCTGTGGTCCAATCAGATCCCTCCTTTTATGCCACGGTCCAATCAGAGCTCTCCTTTCATCTTGCTGTGGTCCAATCAGATCGCTCCTTTTATGCCACGGTCCAATCAGATCGCTCCTTTCCTCCTGCTGTCGTCCAATCAGATCCCTCCTTTCCTCTTGCTGTGGTCCAATCAGATCCCTCCTTTTATGCCACGGTCCAATCAGATCGCTCCTTTCCTCCTGCTGTGGTCCAATCAGATCCCTCCTTTCCTCTTGCTGTGGTCCAATCAGAGCTCTACTTTCATCTTGCTGTGGTCCAATCAGATCCCTCCTTTCCTCCTGCTGTGGTCCAATCAGATCCCTCCTTTCCTCTTGCTGTAGTCCAATCAGAGCTCTCCTTTCCTCCTGCTGTGGTCCAATCAGATCCCTCCTTTTATGCCACGGTCCAATCAGAGCTCTCCTTTCATCTTGCTGTCGTCCAATCAGATCGCTCCTTTCCTCCTGCTGTGGTCCAATCAGATCCCTCCTTTCCTCTTGCTGTGGTCCAATCATATCCCTCCTCTTATGCCACGGTCCAATCAGAGCTCTCCATTCATCTTGCTGTGGTCCAATCAGATCGCTCCTTCCTCCTGCTGTCGTCCAATCAGATCCCTCCTTTCCTCTTGCTGTGTTCCAATCAGAGATCTCCTTTCATCTTGCTGTCGTCCAATCAGATCGCTCCTTTCATCTTGCTGTCGTCCAATCAGATCGCTCCTTTCCTCCTGCTGTGGTCCAATCAGATCCTGCCTTTCCTCCTGCTGTGGTCCAATCAGATCCCTCCTCTTATGCCACGGTCCAATCAGAGCTCTCCATTCATCTTGCTGTGGTCCAATCAGATCGCTCCTTTCCTCCTGCTGTTGGCCAATCAGATCCCTCCTTTCCTCCTGCTGTGGTCCAATCAGATCCCTCCTTTCCTCTTGCTGTTGTCCAATCAGAGCTCTCCTTTCATCTTGCTGTCATCCAATCAGATCCCTCCTTTTATGCCACGGTCCAATCAGATCGCTCCTTTCCTCCTGCTGTCGTCCAATCAGATCGCTCCTTTCCTCTTGCTGTGGTCCAATCAGATCGCTCCTTTCCTCCTGCTGTGGTCCAATCAGATCCCTCCTTTCCTCTTGCTGTGGTCCAATCAGAGCTCTCCTTTCACCTTGCTGTCGTCCAATCAGATCGCTCCTTTCTTCCTGCTGTGGTCCAATCAGATCCCTCCTTTTATGCCACGGTCCAATCAGAGCTCTCCTTTCATCTTGCTGTAGTCCAATCAGAGCTCTCCTTTCCTCCTGCTGTGGTCCAATCAGATCCCTCCTCTTATGCCACGGTCCAATCAGAGCTCTCCATTCATCTTGCTGTGGTCCAATCAGATCGCTCCTTTCCTCCTTCTGTGGTCCAATCAGATCCCTCCTTTCCTCCTGCTGTGGTCCAATCAGAGCTCTCCTTTCATCTTGCTGTCGTCCAATCAGATCCCTCCTTTTATGCCACGGTCCAATCAGATCGCTCCTTTCTTCCTGCTGTGGTCCAATCAGATCCCTCCTTTCCTCCTGCTGTGGTCCAATCAGATCCCTCCTTTCCTCTTGCTGTGGTCCAATCAGAGCTCTCCTTTCATCTTGCTGTTGTCCAATCAGATCCCTCCTTTTATGCCACGGTCCAATCAGATCGCTCCTTTCCTCCTGCTGTCGTCCAATCAGATCCCTCCTTTCCTCTTGCTGTGGTCCAATCAGAGATCTCCTTTCATCTTGCTGTCGTCCAATCAGATCGCTCCTTTCATCTTGCTGTCGTCCAATCAGATCGCTCCTTTCCACCTGCTGTGGTCCAATCAGATCCCTCCTTTCCTCTTTCTGTGGTCCAATCAGATCCCTCCTCTTATGCCACGGTGCAATCAGAGCTCTCCATTCATCTTGCTGTGGTCCAATCAGATCGCTCCTTTCCTCCTGCTGTGGTCCAATCAGATCCCTCCTTTCCTCCTGCTGTAGTCCAATCAGATCCCTCCTTTCCTCTTTCTGTGGTCCAATCAGAGCTCTCCTTTCATCTTGCTGTCGTCCAATCAGATCCCTCCTTTTATGCCACGGTCCAATCAGATCGCTCCTTTCCTCCTGCTGTCGTCCAATCAGATCCCTCCTTTCCTCTTGCTGTGGTCCAATCAGATCGCTCCTTTCCTCCTGCTGTGGTCCAATCAGATCCCTCCTTTCCTCTTGCTGTTGTCCAATCAGATCCCTCCTTTTATGCCACGGTCCAATCAGAGCTCTCCTTTCATCTTGCTGTGGTCCAATCAGATCGCTCCTTTCCTCCTGCTGTGGTCCAATCAGATCCCTCCTTTCCTCTTGCTGTGGTCCAATCAGATCCCTCCTCTAATGCCACGGTCCAATCAGATCGCTCCTTTCCTCATTCTGTGGTCCAATCAGATCCCTCCTTTCCTCTTGCTGTGGTCCAATCAGATCCCTCCTTTCCTCTTGCTGTGGTCCAATCAGAGCTCTCCTTTCATCTTGTTTTCGTCCAATCAGATCCCTCCTTTTATGCCACGGTCCAATCAGATCGCTCCTTTCCTCCTGCTGTCGTCCAATCAGATCCCTCCTTTCCTCTTGCTGTGGTCCAATCAGATCCCTCCTTTTATGCCACGGTCCAATCAGAGCTCTCCTTTCATCTTGCTGTGGTCCAATCAGATCGCTCCTTTCCTCCTGCTGTGGTCCAATCAGATCCCTCCTTTCCTCTTGCTGTTGTCCAATCAGATCCCTCCTTTCCTCCTGCTGTGGTCCAATCAGATCCCTCCTTTCCTCTTGCTGTGGTCCAATCAGAGCTCTCCTTTCATCTTGCTGTCGTCCAATCAGATCGCTCCTTTCCTCCTGCTGTCGTCCAATCAGATCCCTCCTTTTATGCCACGGTCCAATCAGATCGCTCCGTTCCTCCTGCTGTCGTCCAATCAGATCCCTCCTTTCCTCTTGCTATGGTCGAATCAGATCGCTCCTTTCATCTTGCTGTGGTCCAATCAGATCCCTCCTTTTATGCCACGGTCCAATCAGATCACTCCTTTCCTCCTGCTGTCGTCCAATCAGATCCCTCCTTTCCTCTTGCTGTGGTCCAATCAGATCGCTCCTTTCATCTTGCTGTCGTCCAATCAGATCCCTCCTTTTATGCCACGGTCCAATCAGATCGCTCCTTTCCTCCTGCTGTCGTCCAATCAGATCCCTCCTTTCCTCTTGCTGTGGTCCAATCAGATCGCTCCTTTCATCTTGCTGTGGTCCAATCAGATCGCTCCTTTCCTCCTGATGTGGTCCAATCAGATCCCTCCTTTCCTCTTGCTGTGGTCCAATCAGATCCCTCCTTTTATGCCACGGTCCAATCAGAGCTCTCCTTTCATCTTGCTGTGGTCCAATCAGATCGCTCCTTTTATGCCACGGTCCAATCAGATCGCTCCTTTCCTCCTGCTGTCGTCCAATCAGATCCCTCCTTTCCTCTTGCTGTGGTCCAATCAGATCCCTCCTTTTATGCCACGGTCCAATCAGATCGCTCCTTTCCTCCTGCTGTGGTCCAATCAGATCCCTCCTTTCCTCTTGCTGTGGTCCAATCAGAGCTCTACTTTCATCTTGCTGTGGTCCAATCAGATCCCTCCTTTCCTCCTGCTGTGGTCCAATCAGATCCCTCCTTTCCTCTTGCTGTAGTCCAATCAGAGCTCTCCTTTCCTCCTGCTGTGGTCCAATCAGATCCCTCCTTTTATGCCACGGTCCAATCAGAGCTCTCCTTTCATCTTGCTGTCGTCCAATCAGATCGCTCCTTTCCTCCTGCTGTGGTCCAATCAGATCCCTCCTTTCCTCTTGCTGTGGTCCAATCATATCCCTCCTCTTATGCCACGGTCCAATCAGAGCTCTCCATTCATCTTGCTGTGGTCCAATCAGATCGCTCCTTCCTCCTGCTGTCGTCCAATCAGATCCCTCCTTTCCTCTTGCTGTGTTCCAATCAGAGATCTCCTTTCATCTTGCTGTCGTCCAATCAGATCGCTCCTTTCATCTTGCTGTCGTCCAATCAGATCGCTCCTTTCCTCCTGCTGTGGTCCAATCAGATCCTGCCTTTCCTCCTGCTGTGGTCCAATCAGATCCCTCCTCTTATGCCACGGTCCAATCAGAGCTCTCCATTCATCTTGCTGTGGTCCAATCAGATCGCTCCTTTCCTCCTGCTGTTGGCCAATCAGATCC
The DNA here is from genome assembly GCF_048128805.1 of Centroberyx gerrardi. Lineage (NCBI taxonomy): Eukaryota > Metazoa > Chordata > Actinopteri > Beryciformes > Berycidae > Centroberyx > Centroberyx gerrardi. The sequence continues at coordinate 425,350 of NW_027605187.1, forward strand.
CTCCTTTCCTCCTGCTGTGGTCCAATCAGATCCCTCCTTTCCTCTTGCTGTTGTCCAATCAGAGCTCTCCTTTCATCTTGCTGTCATCCAATCAGATCCCTCCTTTTATGCCACGGTCCAATCAGATCGCTCCTTTCCTCCTGCTGTCGTCCAATCAGATCGCTCCTTTCCTCTTGCTGTGGTCCAATCAGATCGCTCCTTTCCTCCTGCTGTGGTCCAATCAGATCCCTCCTTTCCTCTTGCTGTGGTCCAATCAGAGCTCTCCTTTCACCTTGCTGTCGTCCAATCAGATCGCTCCTTTCTTCCTGCTGTGGTCCAATCAGATCCCTCCTTTTATGCCACGGTCCAATCAGAGCTCTCCTTTCATCTTGCTGTAGTCCAATCAGAGCTCTCCTTTCCTCCTGCTGTGGTCCAATCAGATCCCTCCTCTTATGCCACGGTCCAATCAGAGCTCTCCATTCATCTTGCTGTGGTCCAATCAGATCGCTCCTTTCCTCCTTCTGTGGTCCAATCAGATCCCTCCTTTCCTCCTGCTGTGGTCCAATCAGAGCTCTCCTTTCATCTTGCTGTCGTCCAATCAGATCCCTCCTTTTATGCCACGGTCCAATCAGATCGCTCCTTTCTTCCTGCTGTGGTCCAATCAGATCCCTCCTTTCCTCCTGCTGTGGTCCAATCAGATCCCTCCTTTCCTCTTGCTGTGGTCCAATCAGAGCTCTCCTTTCATCTTGCTGTTGTCCAATCAGATCCCTCCTTTTATGCCACGGTCCAATCAGATCGCTCCTTTCCTCCTGCTGTCGTCCAATCAGATCCCTCCTTTCCTCTTGCTGTGGTCCAATCAGAGATCTCCTTTCATCTTGCTGTCGTCCAATCAGATCGCTCCTTTCATCTTGCTGTCGTCCAATCAGATCGCTCCTTTCCACCTGCTGTGGTCCAATCAGATCCCTCCTTTCCTCTTTCTGTGGTCCAATCAGATCCCTCCTCTTATGCCACGGTGCAATCAGAGCTCTCCATTCATCTTGCTGTGGTCCAATCAGATCGCTCCTTTCCTCCTGCTGTGGTCCAATCAGATCCCTCCTTTCCTCCTGCTGTAGTCCAATCAGATCCCTCCTTTCCTCTTTCTGTGGTCCAATCAGAGCTCTCCTTTCATCTTGCTGTCGTCCAATCAGATCCCTCCTTTTATGCCACGGTCCAATCAGATCGCTCCTTTCCTCCTGCTGTCGTCCAATCAGATCCCTCCTTTCCTCTTGCTGTGGTCCAATCAGATCGCTCCTTTCCTCCTGCTGTGGTCCAATCAGATCCCTCCTTTCCTCTTGCTGTTGTCCAATCAGATCCCTCCTTTTATGCCACGGTCCAATCAGAGCTCTCCTTTCATCTTGCTGTGGTCCAATCAGATCGCTCCTTTCCTCCTGCTGTGGTCCAATCAGATCCCTCCTTTCCTCTTGCTGTGGTCCAATCAGATCCCTCCTCTAATGCCACGGTCCAATCAGATCGCTCCTTTCCTCATTCTGTGGTCCAATCAGATCCCTCCTTTCCTCTTGCTGTGGTCCAATCAGATCCCTCCTTTCCTCTTGCTGTGGTCCAATCAGAGCTCTCCTTTCATCTTGTTTTCGTCCAATCAGATCCCTCCTTTTATGCCACGGTCCAATCAGATCGCTCCTTTCCTCCTGCTGTCGTCCAATCAGATCCCTCCTTTCCTCTTGCTGTGGTCCAATCAGATCCCTCCTTTTATGCCACGGTCCAATCAGAGCTCTCCTTTCATCTTGCTGTGGTCCAATCAGATCGCTCCTTTCCTCCTGCTGTGGTCCAATCAGATCCCTCCTTTCCTCTTGCTGTTGTCCAATCAGATCCCTCCTTTCCTCCTGCTGTGGTCCAATCAGATCCCTCCTTTCCTCTTGCTGTGGTCCAATCAGAGCTCTCCTTTCATCTTGCTGTCGTCCAATCAGATCGCTCCTTTCCTCCTGCTGTCGTCCAATCAGATCCCTCCTTTTATGCCACGGTCCAATCAGATCGCTCCGTTCCTCCTGCTGTCGTCCAATCAGATCCCTCCTTTCCTCTTGCTATGGTCGAATCAGATCGCTCCTTTCATCTTGCTGTGGTCCAATCAGATCCCTCCTTTTATGCCACGGTCCAATCAGATCACTCCTTTCCTCCTGCTGTCGTCCAATCAGATCCCTCCTTTCCTCTTGCTGTGGTCCAATCAGATCGCTCCTTTCATCTTGCTGTGGTCCAATCAGATCCCTCCTTTTCTCCTGCTTTGGTCCAATCAGATCCCTCCTTTCCTCTTGCTGTGGTCCAATCAGATCCCTCCTTTTATGCCACGGTCCAATCAGAGCTCTCCTTTCATCTTGCTGTGGTCCATTCAGATCGCTCCTTTCCTCCTGCTGTGGTCCAATCAGATCCCTCCTTTCCTCTTGCTGTGGTCCAATCAGAGCTCTCCTTTCATCTTGCTGTCGTCCAATCAGATGGCTCCTTTCTTCCTGCTGTGGTCCAATCAGATCCCTCCTTTCCTCCTGCTGTGGTCCAATCAGATCCCTCCTTTCCTCTTGCTGTGGTCCAATCAGATCTCTCCTTTCATCTTGCTGTCGTCCAATCAGATCGCTCCTTTTATGCCACGGTCCAATCAGATCGCTCCTTTCCTCCTGCTGTCGTCCAATCAGATCCCTCCTTTCCTCTTGCTGTGGTCCAATCAGATCCCTCCTTTAATGCCACGGTCCAATCAGAGCTCTCCTTTCATCTTGCTGTCGTCCAATCAGATCGCTCCTTTCCTCCTGCTGTGGTCCAATCAGATCCCTCCTTTCCTCTTGCTGTGGTCCAATCAGATCCCTCCTTTTATGCCACGGTCCAATCAGATCGCTCCTTTCCTCCTGCTGTGGTCCAATCAGATCCCTCCTTTCCTCTTGCTGTGGTCAAATCAGATCCCTCCTTTCCTCTTGCTGTGGTCCAATCAGAGCTCTCCTTTCATCTTGCTGTCGTCCAATCAGATCCCTCCTTTTATGCCACGGTCCAATCAGATCGCTCCGTTCCTCCTGCTGTCGTCCAATCAGATCCCTCCTTTCCTCTTGCTATGGTCGAATCAGATCGCTCCTTTCATCTTGCTGTGGTCCAATCAGATCCCTCCTTTTATGCCACGGTCCAATCAGATCGCTCCTTTCCTCCTGCTGTCGTCCAATCAGATCCCTCCTTTCCTCTTGCTGTGGTCCAATCAGATCGCTCCTTTCATCTTGCTGTGGTCCAATCAGATCCCTCCTTTTCTCCTGCTTTGGTCCAATCAGATCCCTCCTTTCCTCTTGCTGTGGTCCAATCAGATCCCTCCTTTTATGCCACGGTCCAATCAGATCGCTCCTTTTCTCCTGCTGTGGTCCAATCAGATCCCTCCTTTCCTCTTGCTGTGGTCCAATCAGATCCCTCTTTTAATGCCACGGTCCAATCAGAGCTCTCCTTTCATCTTGCTGTCGTCCAATCAGATCGCTCCTTTCCTCCTGCTGTGGTCCAATCAGATCCCTCCTTTCCTCTTGCTGTGGTCCAATCAGATCCCTCCTTTTATGCCACGGTCCAATCAGATCGCTCCTTTCCTCCTGCTGTGGTCCAATCAGATCCCTCCTTTCCTCCTGCTGTGGTCAAATCAGATCCCTCCTTTCCTCTTGCTGTGGTCCAATCAGAGCTCTCCTTTCATCTTGCTGTCGTCCAATCAGATCCCTCCTTTTATGCCACGGTCCAATCAGATCGCTCCGTTCCTCCTGCTGTCGTCCAATCAGATCCCTCCTTTCCTCTTGCTATGGTCGAATCAGATCGCTCCTTTCATCTTGCTGTGGTCCAATCAGATCCCTCCTTTCCTCCTGCTTTGGTCCAATCAGATCCCTCCTTTCCTCTTGCTGTGGTGCAATCAGATCGCTCATTTCATCTTGCTGTGGTCCCATCAGATCCCTCCTTTCCTCCTGCTGTGGTCCAATCAGATCCCTCCTTTCCTCTTGCTGTGGTCCAATCAGAGCTCTCCTTTCATCTTGCTGTCGTCCAATCAGATCGCTCCTTTCCGCCTGCTGTGGTCCAATCAGATCCCTCCTTTCCTCTTGCTGTGGTCCAATCAGATCCCTCCTTTTATGCCATGGTCCAATCACAACTCTCCTTTCATCTTGCTGTGGTCCAATCAGATCGCTCCTTTCCTCCTGCTGTGGTCCAATCAGATCCATCCTTTCCTCTTGCTGTGGTCCAATCAGAGCTCTCCTTTAACCTTGCTGTCGTCCAATCAGATCGCTCCTTTCCTCCTGCTGTCGTCCAATCAGATCGCTCCTTTCCTCTTGCTGTGGTCCAATCAGATCGCTCCTTTCCTCCTTCTGTGGTCCAATCAGATCCCTCCTTTCCTCTTGCTGTGGTCCAATCAGATCCCTCCTTTCCTCTTGCTGTGGTCCAATCAGAGCTCTCCTTTCATCTTGTTTTCGTCCAATCAGATCCCTCCTTTTATGCCACGGTCCAATCAGATCGCTCCTTTCCTCCTGCTGTCGTCCAATCAGATCCCTCCTTTCCTCTTGCTGTGGTCCAATCAGATCCCTCCTTTAATGCCACGGTCCAATCAGAGCTCTCCTTTCATCTTGCTGTCGTCCAATCAGATCGCTCCTTTCCTCCTGCTGTGGTCCAATCAGATCCCTCCTTTCCTCTTGCTGTGGTCCAATCAGATCCCTCCTTTTATGCCACGGTCCAATCAGATCGCTCCTTTCCTCCTGCTGTGGTCCAATCAGATCCCTCCTTTCCTCTTGCTGTGGTCAAATCAGATCCCTCCTTTCCTCTTGCTGTGGTCCAATCAGAGCTCTCCTTTCATCTTGCTGTCGTCCAATCAGATCCCTCCTTTTATGCCACGGTCCAATCAGATCGCTCCGTTCCTCCTGCTGTCGTCCAATCAGATCCCTCCTTTCCTCTTGCTATGGTCGAATCAGATCGCTCCTTTCATCTTGCTGTGGTCCAATCAGATCCCTCCTTTTATGCCACGGTCCAATCAGATCGCTCCTTTCCTCCTGCTGTCGTCCAATCAGATCCCTCCTTTCCTCTTGCTGTGGTCCAATCAGATCGCTCCTTTCATCTTGCTGTGGTCCAATCAGATCCCTCCTTTTCTCCTGCTTTGGTCCAATCAGATCCCTCCTTTCCTCTTGCTGTGGTCCAATCAGATCCCTCCTTTTATGCCACGGTCCAATCAGAGCTCTCCTTTCATCTTGCTGTGGTCCATTCAGATCGCTCCTTTCCTCCTGCTGTGGTCCAATCAGATCCCTCCTTTCCTCTTGCTGTGGTCCAATCAGAGCTCTCCTTTCATCTTGCTGTCGTCCAATCAGATGGCTCCTTTCTTCCTGCTGTGGTCCAATCAGATCCCTCCTTTCCTCCTGCTGTGGTCCAATCAGATCCCTCCTTTCCTCTTGCTGTGGTCCAATCAGAGATCTCCTTTCATCTTGCTGTCGTCCAATCAGATCCCTCCTTTTATGCCACGGTCCAATCAGATCGCTCCTTTCCTCCTGCTGTCGTCCAATCAGATCCCTCCTTTCCTCTTGCTGTGGTCCAATCAGATCGCTCCTTTCATCTTGCTGTGGTCCAATCAGATCCCTCCTTTCCTCCTGCTGTGGTCCAATCAGATCCCTCCTTTCCTCTTGCTGTGGTCCAATCAGAGCTCTCCTTTCATCTTGCTGTCGTCCAATCAGATCGCTCCTTTCCTCCTGCTGTGGTCCAATCAGATCCCTCATTTTCTCTTGCTGTGGTCCAATCAGATCCCTCCTTTTATGCCACGGTCCAATCAGAGCTCTCCTTTCATCTTGCTGTGGTCCAATCAGATCGCTCCTTTCCTCCTGCTGTCGTCCAATCAGATCCCTCCTTTCCCCTTGCTGTGGTCCAATCAGAGCTCTCCTTTCATCTTGCTGTCGTCCAATCAGATCGCTCCTTTCCTCCTGCTGTTGTCCAATCAGATCCCTTCTTTTCTCTTGCTGTGGTCCAATCAGATCCCTCCTTTTATGCCACGGTCCAATCAGAGCTCTCCTTTCATCTTGCTGTGGTCCAATCAGATCGCTCCTTTCCTCCTGCTGTGGTCCAATCAGATCCCTCCTTTCCTCTTGCTGTGGTCCAATCAGATCCCTCCTCTTATGCCACGGTCCAATCAGAGCTCTCCATTCATCTTGCTGTGGTCCAATCAGATCGCTCCTTTCCTCCTGCTGTGGTTCAATCAGATCCCTCCTTTTATGCCACGGTCCAATCAGAGCTCTCCTTTCATCTTGCTGTCGTCCAATCAGATCCCTCCTTTTATGCCACGGTCCAATCAGATCGCTCCTTTCCTCCTGCTGTCGTCCAATCAGATCCCTCCTTTCCTCTTGCTGTGGTCCAATCAGAGCTCTCCTTTCATCTTGCTGTCGTCCAATCAGATCGCTCCTTTCTTCCTGCTGTGGTCCAATCAGATCCCTCCTTTTATGCCACAGTCCAATCAGAGCTCTCCTTACATCTTGCTGTCGTCCAATCAGATCGCTCCTTTCCTCCTGCTGTGGTACAATCAGATCCCTCCTTTCCTCTTGCTGTGGTCCAATCAGATCCCTCCTCTTATGCCACGGTCCAATCAGAGCTCTCCATTCATCTTGCTGTGGTCCAATCAGAGCTCTCCTTTCATCTTGTTGTCGTCCAATCAGATCCCTCCTTTTCTGCCACGGTCCAATCAGATCGCTCCTTTCCTCCTGCTGTCGTCCAATCAGATCCCTCCTTTCCTCTTGCTGTGGTCCAATCAAATCCCTCCTTTTATGTCACGGTCCAATCAGATCGCTCCTTTCCTCCTGCTGTCGTCCAATCAGATCCCTCCTTTCCTCTTGCTGTGGTCCAATCAGATCCCTCCTTTCCTCTTGCTGTGGTCCAATCAGATCGCTCCTTTTATCTTGCTGTCGTCCAATCAGATCGCTCCTTTTATGCCACGGTCCAATCAGATCGCTCCTTTCCTCCTGCTGTCGTCCAATCAGATCCCTCCTTTCCTCTTGCTGTGGTCCAATCAGATCCCTCCTTTCCTCCTGCTGTGGTCCAATCAGATCCCTCCTTTCCTCTTGCTGTGGTCCAATCAGATCCCTCCTTTTATGCCACGGTCCAATCAGATCGCTCCTTTTCTCCTGCTGTGGTCCAATCAGATCCCTCCTTTCCTCTTGCTGTGGTCCAATCAGATCCCTCTTTTAATGCCACGGTCCAATCAGAGCTCTCCTTTCATCTTGCTGTCGTCCAATCAGATCGCTCCTTTCCTCCTGCTGTGGTCCAATCAGATCCCTCCTTTCCTCTTGCTGTGGTCCAATCAGATCCCTCCTTTTATGCCACGGTCCAATCAGATCCCTCCTTTCCTCCTGCTGTGGTCAAATCAGATCCCTCCTTTCCTCTTGCTGTGGTCCAATCAGAGCTCTCCTTTCATCTTGCTGTCGTCCAATCAGATCCCTCCTTTTATGCCACGGTCCAATCAGATCGCTCCGTTCCTCCTGCTGTCGTCCAATCAGATCCCTCCTTTCCTCTTGCTATGGTCGAATCAGATCGCTCCTTTCATCTTGCTGTGGTCCAATCAGATCCCTCCTTTCCTCCTGCTTTGGTCCAATCAGATCCCTCCTTTCCTCTTGCTGTGGTGCAATCAGATCGCTCATTTCATCTTGCTGTGGTCCCATCAGATCCCTCCTTTCCTCCTGCTGTGGTCCAATCAGATCCCTCCTTTCCTCTTGCTGTGGTCCAATCAGAGCTCTCCTTTCATCTTGCTGTCGTCCAATCAGATCGCTCCTTTCCGCCTGCTGTGGTCCAATCAGATCCCTCCTTTCCTCTTGCTGTGGTCCAATCAGATCCCTCCTTTTATGCCATGGTCCAATCACAACTCTCCTTTCATCTTGCTGTGGTCCAATCAGATCGCTCCTTTCCTCCTGCTGTGGTCCAATCAGATCCATCCTTTCCTCTTGCTGTGGTCCAATCAGAGCTCTCCTTTAACCTTGCTGTCGTCCAATCAGATCGCTCCTTTCTTCCTGCTGTGGTCCAATCAGATCCCTCCTTTTATGCCACGGTCCAATCAGAGCTCTCCTTTCATCTTGCTGTCGTCCAATCAGATCGCTCCTTTCCTCCTGCTGTGGTCCAATCAGATCCCTCCTCTTATGCCACGGTCCAATCAGAGCTCTCCATTCATCTTGCTGTGGTCCAATCAGATCGCTCCTTTCCTCCTGCTGTGGTCCAATCAGATCCCTCCTTTCCTCCTGCTGTGGTCCAATCAGAGATCTCCTTTCATCTTGCTGTCGTCCAATCAGATCCCTCCTTTTATGCCACGGTCCAATCAGATCCCTCCTTTCCTCCTGCTGTGGTCCAATCAGATCCCTCCTTTCCTCCTGCTGTGGTCCAATCAGATCGCTCCTTTCATCTTGCTGTCGTCCAATCAGATCCCTCCTTTTATGCCACGGTCCAATCAGATCGCTCCTTTCCTCCTGCTGTCGTCCAATCAGATCCCTCCTTTCCTCTTGCTGTGGTCCAATCAGATCGCTCCTTTCATCTTGCTGTGGTCCAATCAGATCGCTCCTTTCCTCCTGATGTGGTCCAATCAGATCCCTCCTTTCCTCTTGCTGTGGTCCAATCAGATCCCTCCTTTTATGCCACGGTCCAATCAGAGCTCTCCTTTCATCTTGCTGTGGTCCAATCAGATCGCTCCTTTTATGCCACGGTCCAATCAGATCGCTCCTTTCCTCCTGCTGTCGTCCAATCAGATCCCTCCTTTCCTCTTGCTGTGGTCCAATCAGAGATCTCCTTTCATCTTGCTGTCGTCCAATCAGATCCCTCCTTTTATGCCACGGTCCAATCAGATCGCTCCTTTCCTCCTGCTGTGGTCCAATCAGATCCCTCCTTTCCTCCTGCTGTGGTCCAATCAGATCCCTCCTTTCCTCTTGCTGTGGTCCAATCAGAGCTCTCCTTTCATCTTGTTTTCATACAATCAGATCCCTCCTCTTATGCCACGGTCAAATCAGATCGCTCCTTTCATCCTGCTGTCGTCCAATCAGATCCCTCCTTTCCTCTTGCTGTGGTCCAATCAGATCCCTCCTTTTATGCCACGGTCCAATCAGATCGCTCCTTTCCTCCTGCTGTGGTCCAATCAGATCCCTCCTTTCCTCTTGCTGTGGTCCAATCAGAGCTCTACTTTCATCTTGCTGTGGTCCAATCAGATCCCTCCTTTCCTCCTGCTGTGGTCCAATCAGATCCCTCCTTTCCTCTTGCTGTAGTCCAATCAGAGCTCTCCTTTCCTCCTGCTGTGGTCCAATCAGATCCCTCCTTTTATGCCACGGTCCAATCAGAGCTCTCCTTTCATCTTGCTGTCGTCCAATCAGATCGCTCCTTTCCTCCTGCTGTGGTCCAATCAGATCCCTCCTTTCCTCTTGCTGTGGTCCAATCATATCCCTCCTCTTATGCCACGGTCCAATCAGAGCTCTCCATTCATCTTGCTGTGGTCCAATCAGATCGCTCCTTCCTCCTGCTGTCGATCAATCAGATCCCTCCTTTCCTCTTGCTGTGTTCCAATCAGAGATCTCCTTTCATCTTGCTGTCGTCCAATCAGATCGCTCCTTTCATCTTGCTGTCGTCCAATCAGATCGCTCCTTTCCTCCTGCTGTGGTCCAATCAGATCCTGCCTTTCCTCCTGCTGTGGTCCAATCAGATCCCTCCTCTTATGCCACGGTCCAATCAGAGCTCTCCATTCATCTTGCTGTGGTCCAATCAGATCGCTCCTTTCCTCCTGCTGTTGGCCAATCAGATCCCTCCTTTCCTCCTGCTGTGGTCCAATCAGATCCCTCCTTTCCTCTTGCTGTTGTCCAATCAGAGCTCTCCTTTCATCTTGCTGTCATCCAATCAGATCCCTCCTTTTATGCCACGGTCCAATCAGATCGCTCCTTTCCTCCTGCTGTCGTCCAATCAGATCGCTCCTTTCCTCTTGCTGTGGTCCAATCAGATCGCTCCTTTCCTCCTGCTGTGGTCCAATCAGATCCCTCCTTTCCTCTTGCTGTGGTCCAATCAGAGCTCTCCTTTCACCTTGCTGTCGTCCAATCAGATCGCTCCTTTCTTCCTGCTGTGGTCCAATCAGATCCCTCCTTTTATGCCACGGTCCAATCAGAGCTCTCCTTTCATCTTGCTGTAGTCCAATCAGAGCTCTCCTTTCCTCCTGCTGTGGTCCAATCAGATCCCTCCTCTTATGCCACGGTCCAATCAGAGCTCTCCATTCATCTTGCTGTGGTCCAATCAGATCGCTCCTTTCCTCCTTCTGTGGTCCAATCAGATCCCTCCTTTCCTCCTGCTGTGGTCCAATCAGAGCTCTCCTTTCATCTTGCTGTCGTCCAATCAGATCCCTCCTTTTATGCCACGGTCCAATCAGATCGCTCCTTTCCTCCTGCTGTGGTCCAATCAGATCCCTCCTTTCCTCCTGCTGTGGTCCAATCAGATCCCTCCTTTCCTCTTGCTGTGGTCCAATCAGAGCTCTCCTTTCATCTTGCTGTTGTCCAATCAGATCCCTCCTTTTATGCCACGGTCCAATCAGATCGCTCCTTTCCTCCTGCTGTCGTCCAATCAGATCCCTCCTTTCCTCTTGCTGTGGTCCAATCAGAGATCTCCTTTCATCTTGCTGTCGTCCAATCAGATCGCTCCTTTCATCTTGCTGTCGTCCAATCAGATCGCTCCTTTCCACCTGCTGTGGTCCAATCAGATCCCTCCTTTCCTCTTTCTGTGGTCCAATCAGATCCCTCCTCTTATGCCACGGTCCAATCAGAGCTCTCCATTCATCTTGCTGTGGTCCAATCAGATCCCTCCTTTCCTCTTTCTGTGGTCCAATCAGATCCCTCCTCTTATGCCACGGTCCAATCAGAGCTCTCCATTCATCTTGCTGTGGTCCAATCAGATCGCTCCTTTCCTCCTGCTGTGGTCCATTCAGATCCCTCCTTTCCTCCTGCTGTGGTCCAATCAGATCCCTCCTTCCCTCTTGCTGTGGTCAAATCAGAGCTCTCCTTTCATTTTGCTGTCGTCCAATCAGATCCCTCCTTTTATGCCACGGTCCAATAAGATCGCTCCTTTCCTCCTGCTGTCGTCCAATCAGATCCCTCCTTTCCTCTTGCTGTAGTCCAATCAGATCACTCCTTTCATCTTGCTGTGGTCCAATCAGATCCCTCCTTTCCTCCTGCTGTGGTCCAATCAGATCCCTCCTTTCCTCTTGCTCTGGTCCAATCAGAGCTCTCCTTTCATCTTGCTGTCATCCAATCAGATCGTTCCTTTCCTCCTGCTGTGGTCCAATCAGATCCCTCCTTTCCTCTTGCTGTGGTCCAATCAGATCCCTCCTCTTATGCCACGGTGCAATCAGAGCTCTCCATTCATCTTGCTGTGGTCCAATCAGATCGCTCCTTTCCTCCTGCTGTGGTCCAATCAGATCCCTCCTTTCCTCCTGCTGTAGTCCAATCAGATCCCTCCTTTCCTCTTTCTGTGGTCCAATCAGAGCTCTCCTTTCATCTTGCTGTCGTCCAATCAGATCCCTCCTTTTATGCCACGGTCCAATCAGATCGCTCCTTTCCTCCTGCTGTCGTCCAATCAGATCCCTCCTTTCCTCTTGCTGTGGTCCAATCAGATCGCTCCTTTCCTCCTGCTGTGGTCCAATCAGATCCCTCCTTTCCTCTTGCTGTTGTCCAATCAGATCCCTCCTTTTATGCCACGGTCCAATCAGAGCTCTCCTTTCATCTTGCTGTGGTCCAATCAGATCGCTCCTTTCCTCCTGCTGTGGTCCAATCAGATCCCTCCTTTCCTCTTGCTGTGGTCCAATCAGATCCCTCCTCTAATGCCACGGTCCAATCAGATCGCTCCTTTCCTCCTTCTGTGGTCCAATCAGATCCCTCCTTTCCTCTTGCTGTGGTCCAATCAGATCCCTCCTTTCCTCTTGCTGTGGTCCAATCAGAGCTCTCCTTTCATCTTGTTTTCGTCCAATCAGATCCCTCCTTTTATGCCACGGTCCAATCAGATCGCTCCTTTCCTCCTGCTGTCGTCCAATCAGATCCCTCCTTTCCTCTTGCTGTGGTCCAATCAGATCCCTCCTTTTATGCCACGGTCCAATCAGAGCTCTCCTTTCATCTTGCTGTGGTCCAATCAGATCGCTCCTTTCCTCCTGCTGTGGTCCAATCAGATCCCTCCTTTCCTCTTGCTGTTGTCCAATCAGATCCCTCCTTTCCTCCTGCTGTGGTCCAATCAGATCCCTCCTTTCCTCTTGCTGTGGTCCAATCAGAGCTCTCCTTTCATCTTGCTGTCGTCCAATCAGATCGCTCCTTTCCTCCTGCTGTGGTCCAATCAGATCCCTCCTTTCCTCTTGCTGTGGTCCAATCAGATCCCTCCTTTTATGCCACGGTCCAATCAGAGCTCTCCTTTCATCTTGCTGTGGTCCAATCAGATCGCTCCTTTCCTCCTGCTGTGGTCCAATCAGATCCCTCCTTTTTCCTCCTCCTTTTTTAAACAACCTTTAAAGGCAAAAAACGCTGTTTCCAGCCCGAAATAGCATTTTGGCACATAGAAAAGTGATTCCACCTATAAACCGATTTTTTTGCAGATAAAACACTGTTTCTCCATCCAAATAGCGTTTAAAGGCAAAAAACGCTGTTTCCAGCCCCAAACAGCATTTTGGCACATAAATCATTGTTTCTCCCTCCAAACTGCCTTTAAAGTGGGACCTTGCATGGCTGGAAAGGCCTCAGTAAAGTTAATGAGAAGGCCTTCATTGACTTAACATTGGTGACCTTTTGAACTTTGGGGTCACTTTTGGGGCACTTCCTGTGGTCCTAGACGGACAAAATTGAACTCACACGTTCGGTGGGACGCCAGCTATCAGGCAAAAGTGGTTGCAAGTCAATCGGGACTTGCATGGCTGAAAAGGCCTCAGTAAATTTGTTCCTCATACATTGGCCACCTTTTGAACTTTGGGGTCACTTTTGGGGCACTTCCTGTGGTCCTAGAACGACAAAATTGCACTCTCACGTTCGGTGGGACGCCAGCTTTCAGGCAAAAGTGGTTGCAAGTCAATCGGACCTTGTATGGCTGAAAAGGCCTCAGTAAAGTTGATGAGAAGGCCTTCATTGACTTAACATTGGTGACCTTTTGAAGTTTGAGGTCACTTTTCGGGCACTTCCTGTGGTCCTAGAAGGACAAAATTGAACTCACACGGTCGGTGGGACGCCAGCTTTCAAGCAAAAGTGGTTGCAAGTCAATCGGGACTTGCATGGCTGAAAAGGCCTCAGTAAAGTTGATGAGAAGGCCTTCATTGACTTAACATTGGTGACCTTTTGAACTTTGGGGTCACTTTTGGGGCACTTCCTGTGGTCCTAGAAGGACAAAATTGAACTCACACGTTCGGTGGGACGCCAGCTTTCAGGCAAAAGTGGTTGCAAGTCAATCGGGACTTGCATGGCTGAAAAGGCCTCAGTAAAGTTGATGAGAAGGCCTTCATTGACTAAACATTGGTGACCTTTTGAAGTTTGAGGTGACTTTTGGGGCACTTCCTGTGGTCCTAGAAGGACAAAATTGAACTCACACAGTCGGTGGGATGCCAGCTTTCAAGCAAAAGTGGTTGCAAGTCAATCGGGACTTGCATGGCTGAAAAGGCCTCAGTAAAGTTGATGAGAAGGCCGTCATTGACTTAACATTGGTGACCTTTTGAACTTTGGGGTCACTTTTGGGGCACTTCCTGTGGTCCTAGAAGGACAAAATTGAACTCACACGTTCGGTGGGACGCCAGCTTTCAGGCAAAAGTGGTTGCAAGTCAATCGGGACTTGCATGGCTGAAAAGGCCTCAGTAAATTTGTTCCTCATACATTGGCCACCTTTTGAACTTTGGGGTCACTTTTGGGGCACTTCCTGTGGTCCTAGAAGGACAAAATTGAACTCACACGTTCGGTGGGACGCCAGCTTTCAAGCAAAAGTGGTTGCAAGTCAATTAGGACTTGCATGGCTAAAAAGGCCTCAGTAAAGTTGATGAGAAGGCCTTCATTGACTTAACATTGGTGACCTTTTGAAGTTTGAGGTCACTTTTGGGGCACTTCCTGTGGTCCTAGAAGGACAAAATTGAACTCACACGTTCGGTGGGACGCCAGCTTTCAGGCAAAAGTGGTTGCAAGTCAATCGGGACTTGCATGGCTGAAAAGGCCTCAGTAAATTTGTTCCTCATACATTGGCCACATGATGCATGGCTGAAAAGGCCTCAGTAGTAGCAGTTTCCAGCCGCAAACAGCATTTTAACACATAAAACATTGTTTGGCCCTCCAAGCTGCCTTTAAACACAAAAAACGCAGTAAAAAACTGTTTCTCCATCCAAACAGCCTCAAAGGCAAAAAACGCTGTTTCCAGCCTGAAACAGCATTTTGCCACATAAAACAGTGATTCCACCACAAAACAGCATTTTGCCACATAAAACAGTGTTTCTCTCTCCAAACAGCATTTTGCCACATAAAACAGTGATTCCACCACAAAACAGCATTTTGCCACATAAAACAGTGTTTCTCTCTCTAAACATCATTTTGCCACATAAAACAGTGATTCCACCTATAAACAGCATTTTGGCAGATAAAACACTGTTTCTCCATCCAAACAGCCTTTAAAGGCAAAAAACGCTGTTTCCAGCCCGAAACAGCATTTTGCCACATAAAACAGTCATTCCACCCCAAAACAGCATTTTGCCACATAAAACAGTGATTCCACCACAAAACAGCATTTTGCCACATAAAACAGTGTTTCTCTCTCCAAACAGCATTTTGCCACATAAAACAGTGTTTCTCTCTCCAAACAGCATTTTGCCACATAAAACAGTCATTCCACCCCAAAACAGCATTTTGCCACATAAAACAGTGATTCCACCCCAAAACAGCATTTTGCCACATAAAACAGTCATTCCACCACAAAACAGCATTTTGCCACATAAAACAGTGTTTCTCTCTCCAAACAGCATTTGGCCACATAAAACAGTGATTCTGCCTCCAAACTGCTTTTAAACGCAAAAAACGCTGTTTCCAGCCAGAAACAGCATTTTGCCACATAAAACAGTCATTCCACCCCAAAACAGTATTTTGCCACATAAAACAGTGATTCCACCACAAAACAGCATTTTGCCACATAATACAGCGTGTCTCTCTCCAAACAGGATTTTGCCACATAAAACAGTGATTCCACCACAAAACAGCATTTTGCCACATTAAACAGTGTTTCTCTCTCCAAACAGCATTTTGCCACATAAAACAGTCATTCCACCACAAAACAGTATTTTGCCACATAAAACAGTGTTTCTCTCTCCAAACAGCATTTTGCCACATAAAACAGTGATTCCACCTATAAACAGCATTTTGGCAGATGAAACACTGTTTCTCCATCAAAACAGCCTTTAAAGGCAAAAAATGCCGTTTCCAGCCATAAACAGCATTTTGCCACATAAAACAGTCATTCCACCCCAAAACAGCATTTTGCCACATAAAACAGTGATTCCACCACAAAACAGCATTTTGCCACATAAAACAGTGTTTCTCTCTCCAAACAGCATTTTGCCACATAAAACAGTGTTTCTCTCTCCAAACAGCATTTTGCCACATAAAACAGTCATTCCACCCCAAAACAGCATTTTGCCACATAAAACAGTGATTCCACCACAAAACAGCATTTTGCCACATAAAACAGTGTTTCTCTCTCCAAACAGCATTTTGCCACATAAAACAGTGTTTCTCTCTCCAAACAGCATTTTGCCACATAAAACAGTCATTCCACCCCAAAACAGCATTTTGCCACATAAAACAGTGATTCTGCATCCAATCTGCTTTTAAACGCAAAAAACGCTGTTTCCAGCCCGAAACAGCATTTTGCCACATAAAACAGTGATTCCACCACAAAACAGCATTTTGCCACATAAAACAGTGATTCCACCACAAAACAGCATTTTGCCACATAAAACAGTCATTCCACCACAAAACAGCATTTTGCCACATAAAACAGTGTTTCTCTCTCCAAACAGCATTTTGCCACATAAAACAGTGTTTCTCTCTCCAAACAGCATTTTGCCACATAAAACAGTGATTCCACCTATAAACAGCATTTTGGCAGATAAAACACTGTTTCTCCATCCAAACAGCCTTTAACGGCAAAAAACGCTGTTTCCAGCCTAAAACAGTGTTTTCCCACATAAAACAGTGATTCTGACCTCTAAACAACCTTTAGAGGCAAAAAACGCTGTTTGCAGCCAGAAACAGCATTTTGCCACATAAAACAGTGAATCCACCTATAAACAGCATTTTGGCAGATAAAACACTGTTTCTCCATCCAAACAGCCTTTAACGGCAAAAAACGCTGTTTCCAGCCTAAAACAGTGTTTTGCCACATAAAACAGTGATTCTGACCTCTAAACAACCTTTAGAGGCAAAAAACGCTGTTTCCAGCCAGAAACAGCATTTTGCCACATAAAACAGTGAATCCACCTATAAACAGCATTTTGGCAGATAAAACACTGTTTCTCCATCCAAACAGCCTTTAACGGCAAAAAACGCTGTTTCCAGCCTAAAACAGTGTTTTGCCACATAAAACAGTGATTCTGACCTCTAAACAACCTTTAGAGGCAAAAAACGCTGTTTGCAGCCAGAAACAGCATTTTGCCACATAAAACAGTGAATCCACCTATAAACAGCATTTTGGCAGATAAAACACTGTTTCTCCATCCAAACTGCAATTAAAGTGGGACATTGCATGGCTGAAAAGGCCTCAGTAAAGTTGATGAGAAGGCCGTCATTGACTTAACATTGGTGACCTTTTGAACTTTGGGGTCACTTTTGGGGCACTTCCTGTGGTCCTAGGATGACAACTTTGAACTCACATGTTCGGTGGGACGCCAGCTTTCAGGCAAAAGTGGTTGCAAGTCAATCGGGACTTGCATGGCTGAAAAGGCCTCAGTAAAGTTCATGAGAAGGCCGTCATTGACTTAACATTGGTGACCTTTTGAACTTTGGGGTCACTTTTGGGGCACTTCCTGTGGTCCTAGGATGACAACTTTGAACTCACATGTTCGGTGGGACGCCAGCTTTCAGGCAAAAGTGGTTGCAAGTCAATCGGGACTTGCATGGCTGAAAAGGCCTCAGTAAAGTTCATGAGAAGGCCGTCATTGACTTAACATTGGTGACCTTTTGAACTTTGGGGTCACTTTTGGGGCACTTCCTGTGGTCCTAGAAGGACAAAATTGGACTCACTCGTTCGGTGGGTGGCCAGCTTTCAGGCAAAAGTGGTTGCAAGTCAATTGGGACTTGCATGGCTGAAAAGGCCTCAGTAAAGTTGATGAGAAGGCCGTCATTGACTTAACATTGGTGACCTTTTGAACTTTGGGGTCACTTTTGGGGCACTTCCTGTGGTCCGAGAAGGACAAAATTGAACTCACACGTTCGGTGGGACGCCAGCTATCAGGCAAAAGTGGTTGCAAGTCAATCGGGACTTGCATGGCTGAAAAGGCCTCAGTAAAGTTGATGAGAATGCCGTCATTGACTTAACATTGGTGACCTTTTGAACTTTGGGGTCACTTTTGGGGCACTTCCTGTGGTCCTAGAAGGACAAAATTGGACTCACTCGTTCGGTGGGTGGCCAGCTTTCAGGCAAAAGTGGTTTCAAGTAAATCGGGACTTGCATGGCTGAAAAGGCCTCAGTAAAGTTGATGAGAAGGCCGTCATTGACTTAACATTGGTGACCTTTTGAACTTTGGGGTCACTTTTGGGTCACTTCCTGTGGTCCTAGAAGGACAAAATTGAACTCACACGTTCGGTGGGACGCCAGCTATCAGGCAAAAGTGGTTGCAAGTCAATCGGGAGTTGCATGGCTGAAAAGGCCTCAGTAAATTTGTTCCTCATACATTGGCCAACTTTTGAACTTTGGGGTCACTTTTGGGGCACTTCCTGTGGTCCTAGGATGACAACTTTGAACTCACATGTTCGGTGGGACGCCAGCTTTCAGGCAAAAGTGGTTGCAAGTCAATCGGGACTTGCATGGCTGAAAAGGCCTCAGTAAAGTTGATGAGAAGGCCGTCATTGACTTAACATTGGTGACCTTTTGAACTTTGGGGTCACTTTTGGGGCACTTCCTGTGGTCCTAGAAGGACAAAATTGGACTCACTCGTTCGGTGGGTGGCCAGCTTTCAGGCAAAAGTGGTTTCAAGTAAATCGGGACTTGCATGGCTGAAAAGGCCTCAGTAAAGTTGATGAGAAGGCCGTCATTGACTTAACATTGGTGACCTTTTGAACTTTGGGGTCACTTTTGGGGCACTTCCTGTGGTCCTAGAAGGACAAAATTGGACTCACTCGTTCGGTGGGTGGCCAGCTTTCAGGCAAGAGTGGTTGCAAGTCAATCGGGACTTGCATGGCTGAAAAGGCCTCAGTAAAGTTTATGAGAAGGCCGTCATTGACTTAACATTGGTTACCTTTTGAACTTTGGGGTCACTTTTGGGGCACTTCCTGTCGTCCGAGAAGGACAAAATTGAACTCACACGTTCGGTGGGACGCCAGCTATCAGGCAAAAGTGGTTGCAAGTCAATCGGGACTTGCATGGCTGAAAAGGCCTCAGTAAATTTGTTCCTCATACATTGGCCAACTTTTGAACTTTGGGGTCACTTTTGGGGCACTTCCTGTGGTCCTAGGATGACAACTTTGAACTCACATGTTCGGTGGGACGCCAGCTTTCAGGCAAAAGTGGTTGCAAGTCAATCGGGACTTGCATGGCTGAAAAGGCCTCAGTAAAGTTGATGAGAAGGCCGTCATTGACTTAACATTGGTGACCTTTTGAACTTTGGGGTCACTTTTGGGGCACTTCCTGTGGTCCTAGAAGGACAAAATTGGACTCACTCGTTCGGTGGGTGGCCAGCTTTCAGGCAAAAGTGGTTACAAGTAAATCGGGACTTGCATGGCTGAAAAGGCCTCAGTAAAGTTGATGAGAAGGCCGTCATTGACTTAACATTGGTGACCTTTTGAAATTTGGGGTCACTTTTGGGGCACTTCCTGTGGTCCTAGGATGACAACTTTGAACTCACATGTTCGGTGGGACACCAGCTTTCAGGCAAAAGTGGTTGCAAGTAAATCGGGACTTGCATGGCTGAAAAGGCCTCAGTAAAGTTGATGAGAAGGCCGTCATTGACTTAACATTGGTGACCTTTTGAACTTTGGGGTCACTTTTGGGGAACTTCCTGTGGTCCGAGAAGGACAAAATTGAACTCACACGTTCGGTGGGACGCCAGCTATCAGGCAAAAGTGGTTGCAAGTCAATCGGGACTTGCATGTCTGAAAAGGCCTCAGTAAATTTGTTCCTCATACATTGGCCACCTTTTGAACTTTGGGGTCACTTTTGGGGCACTTCCTGTGGTCCTAGAATGACAAAATTGAACTCACATGGTCGGTGGGACGCCAGCTTTCAGGCAAAAGTGGTTGCAAGTCAATCGGGACTTGCATGGCTGAAAAGGCCTCAGTAAAGTTGATGAGAAGGCCGTCATTGACTTAACATTGGTGACCTTTTGAAGTTTGAGGTCACTTTTGGGGCACTTCCTGTGGTCTTAGAATGACAACATTGAACTCACATGTTCGGTGGGACGCCAGCTTTCAGGCAAAAGTGGTTGCAAGTCAATCGGGACTTGCATGGCTGAAAAGGCCTCAGTAAAGTTCATGAGAAGGCCGTCATTGACTTAACATTGGTGACCTTTTGAACTTTGGGGTCACTTTTGGGGCACTTCCTGTGGTCCTAGAAAAACAAAATTGGACTCACTCGTTCGGTGGGTGGCCAGCTTTCAGGCAAAAGTGGTTTCAAGTAAATCGGGACTTGCATGGGTGAAAAGGCCTCAGTAAAGTTGATGAGAAGGCCGTCATTGACTTAACATTGGTGACCTTTTGATCTTTGGGGTCACTTTTGGGTCACTTCCTGTGGTCCTAGAAGGACAAAATTGAACTCACACGTTCGGTGGGACGCCAGCTATCAGGCAAAAGTGGTTGCAAGTCAATCGGAAGTTGCATGGCTGAAAAGGCCTCAGTAAATTTGTTCCTCATACATTGGCCAACTTTTGAACTTTGGGGTCACTTTTGGGGCACTTCCTGTGGTCCTAGGATGACAACTTTGAACTCACATGTTCGGTGGGACGCCAGCTTTCAGGCAAAAGTGGTTGCAAGTCAATCGGGACTTGCATGGCTGAAAAGGCCTCAGTAAAGTTGATGAGAAGGCCGTCATTGACTTAACATTGGTGACCTTTTGAACTTTGGGGTCACTTTTGGGGCACTTCCTGTGGTCCTAGAAGGACAAAATTGGACTCACTCGTTCGGTGGGTGGCCAGCTTTCAGGCAAAAGTGGTTTCAAGTAAATCGGGACTTGCATGGCTGAAAAGGCCTCAGTAAAGTTGATGAGAAGGCCGTCATTGACTTAACATTGGTGACCTTTTGAACTTTGGGGTCACTTTTGGGGCACTTCCTGTGGTCCTAGAAGGACAAAATTGGACTCACTCGTTCGGTGCGTGGCCAGCTTTCAGGCAAGAGTGGTTGCAAGTCAATCGGGACTTGCATGGCTGAAAAGGCCTCAGTAAAGTTTATGAGAAGGCCGTCATTGACTTAACATTGGTGACCTTTTGAACTTTGGGGTCACTTTTGGGGCACTTCCTGTGGTCCGAGAAGGACAAAATTGAACTCACACGTTCGGTGGGACGCCAGCTATCAGGCAAAAGTGGTTGCAAGTCAATCGGGAGTTGCATGGCTGAAAAGGCCTCAGTAAATTTGTTCCTCATACATTGGCCAACTTTTGAACTTTGGGGTCACTTTTGGGGCACTTCCTGTGGTCCTAGGATGACAACTTTGAACTCACATGTTCGGTGGGACGCCAGTTTTCAGGCAAAAGTGGTTGCAAGTCAATCGGGACTTGCATGGCTGAAAAGGCCTCAGTAAAGTTCATGAGAAGGCCGTCATTGACTTAACATTGGTGACCTTTTGAACTTTGGGGTCACTTTTGGGGCACTTCCTGTGGTCCTAGAAGGACAAAATTGGACTCACTCGTTCGGTGGGTGGCCAGCTTTCAGGCAAAAGTGGTTGCAAGTCAATTGGGACTTGCATGGCTGAAAAGGCCTCAGTAAAGTTGATGAGAAGGCCGTCATTGACTTAACATTGGTGACCTTTTGAACTTTGGGGTCACTTTTGGGGCACTTCCTGTGGTCCGAGAAGGACAAAATTGAACTCACACGTTCGGTGGGACGCCAGCTATCAGGCAAAAGTGGTTTCAAGTCAATCGGGACTTGCATGGCTGAAAAGGCCTCAGTAAAGTTGATGAGAAGGCCGTCATTGACTTAACATTGGTGACCTTTTGAACTTTGGGGTCACTTTTGGGGCACTTCCTGTTGTCCTAGAAGGACAAAACAGCGTTTTGCCACATAAAACAGTGATTCCACCACAAAACAGCATTTTACCACATAAAATAGTGTTTCTCTTTCCAAACAGCGTTTTGCCACATAAAACAGTGATTCTGACCTCCAAACAACTTTTAGAGGCAAAAAACGCTGTTTCCAGCCAGAAACAGCATTTTGCCACATAAAACAGTGAATCCACCTATAAACAGCATTTTGGCAGATAAAATACTGTTTCTCCATCCAAACAGCCTTTAACGGCAAAAAACGCTGTTTCCAGCCCAAAACAGCGTTTTGCCACATAAAACAGTGATTCCACAACAAAACAGCATTTTGCCACATAAAATAGTGTTTCTCTCTCCAAACAGCATTTTGCCACATAAAACAGTGTTTCTCTCTCCAAACAGCATTTTGCCACATAAAACAGTGATTCCACCTATAAACAGCATTTTGGCAGATAAAACACTGTTTCTCCATCCAAACAGCCTTGAAAGGCAAAAAATGCCGTTTCCAGCCAGAAACAGCATTTTGCCACATAAAATAGTGTTTCTCTCTCCAAACAGCATTTTGCCACATAAAACAGTGTTTCTCTCTCCAAACAGCATTTTGCCACATAAAACAGTCATTCCACCCCAAAACAGCATTTTGCCACATAAAACAGTCATTCCACCCCAAAACAGCATTTTGCCACATAAAACAGTCATTCCACAACAAAACAGCATTTTGCCACATAAAACAGTGTTTCTCTCTCCAAACAGCATTTTGCCACATAAAACAGTGTTTCTCTCTCCAAACAGGATTTTGCCACACAAAACAGTGATTCCACCACAAAACAGCATTTTGCCACATTAAACAGTGTTTCTCTCTCCAAACAGCATTTTGCCACATAAAACAGTGATTCCACCTATAAACAGCATTTTGGCAGATGAAACACTGTTTCTCCATCAAAACAGCCTTTAAAGGCAAAAAATGCCGTTTCCAGCCAGAAACAGCATTTTGCCACATAAAACAGTCATTCCACCCCAAAACAGCATTTTGCCACATAAAACAGTGATTCCACCACAAAACAGCATTTTGCCACATTAAACAGTGTTTCTCTCTCCAAACAGCATTTTGCCACATAAAATAGTCATTCCACCACAAAACAGTATTTTGCCACATAAAACAGTGTTTCTCTCTCCAAACAGCATTTTGCCACATAAAACAGTGATTCCACCTATAAACAGCATTTTGGCAGATAAAACACTGTTTCTCCATCCAAACAGCCTTGAAAGGCAAAAAATGCCGTTTCCAGCCAGAAACAGCATTTTGCCACATAAAATAGTGTTTCTCTCTCCAAACAGCATTTTGCCACATAAAACAGTGTTTCTCTCTCCAAACAGCATTTTGCCACATAAAACAGTCATTCCACCCCAAAACAGCATTTTGCCACATAAAACAGTCATTCCACCACAAAACAGCATTTTGCCACATGAAACAGTGTTTCTCTCTCCAAACAGCATTTTGCCACATAAAACAGTGTTTCTCTCTCCAAACAGCATTTGGCCACATAAAACAGTGATTCTGCCTCCAAACTGCTTTTAAACGCAAAAAACGCTGTTTCCAGCCAGAAACAGCATTTTGCCACATAAAACAGTCATTCCACCCCAAAACAGTATTTTGCCACATAAAACAGTGATTCCACCACAAAACAGCATTTTGCCACATAATACAGTGTGTCTCTCTCCAAACAGGATTTTGCCACACAAAACAGTGATTCCACCACAAAACAGCATTTTGCCACATAAAACAGTGTTTCTCTCTCCAAACAGCATTTTGCCACATAAAACAGTGTTTCTCTCTCCAAACAGCATTTTGCCACATAAAACAGTCATTCCACCCCAAAACAGCATTTTGCCACATAAAACAGTGATTCCACCACAAAACAGCATTTTGCCACATAAAACAGTGTTTCTCTCTCCAAACAGCATTTTGCCACATAAAACAGTCATTCCACCCCAAAACAGCATTTTGCCACATAAAACAGTGTTTCTCTCTCCAAACAGCATTTTGCCACATAAAACAGTCATTCCACCCCAAAACAGCATTTTGCCACATAAAACAGTGATTCCACCACAAAACAGCATTTTGCCACATAAAACAGTCATTCCACCCCAAAACAGCATTTTGCCACATAAAACAGTCATTCCACCACAAAACAGCATTTTGCCACATAAAACAGTGTTTCTCTCTCCAAACAGCATTTTGCCACATAAAACAGTGATTCCACCACAAAACAGCATTTTGCCACATAAAATAGTGTTTCTCTCTCCAAACAGCATTTTGCCACATAAAACAGTGTTTCTCTCTCCAAACAGCATTTTGCCACATAAAACAGTGATTCCACCTATAAACAGCATTTTGGCAGATAAAACACTGTTTCTCCATCCAAACAGCCTTTAACGGCAAAAAACGCTGTTTCCAGCCTAAAACAGTGTTTTGCCACATAAAACAGTGATTCTGACCTCTAAACAACCTTTAGAGGCAAAAAACGCTGTTTCCAGCCAGAAACAGCATTTTGCCACATAAAACAGTGATTCTGACCTCTAAACAACCTTTAGAGGCAAAAAACGCTGTTCCAGCCAGAAACAGCATTTTGCCACATAAAACAGTGAATCCACCTATAAACAGCATTTTGGCAGATAAAACACTGTTTCTCCATCCAAACAGCCTTTAACGGCAAAAAACGCTGTTTCCAGCCTAAAACAGTGTTTTGCCACATAAAACAGTGATTCTGACCTCTAAACAACCTTTAGAGGCAAAAAACGCTGTTCCAGCCAGAAACAGCATTTTGCCACATAAAACAGTGAATCCACCTATAAACAGCATTTTGGCAGATAAAACACTGTTTCTCCATCCAAACAGCCTTTAACGGCAAAAAATGCTGTTTCCAGCCCAAAACAGCGTTTTGCCACATAAAACAGTGATTCCACCACAAAACAGCATTTTGCCACATAAAATAGTGTTTCTCTCTCCAAACAGCATTTTGCCACATAAAACAGTGATTCCACCTATAAACAGCATTTTGGCAGATAAAACACTGTTTCTCCATCCAAACAGCCTTTAACGGCAAAAAACGCTGTTTCCAGCCTAAAACAGTGTTTTGCCACATAAAACAGTGATTCTGACCTCTAAACAACCTTTAGAGGCAAAAAACGCTGTTTCCAGCCAGAAACAGCATTTTGCCACATAAAACAGTGAATCCACCTATAAACAGCATTTTGGCAGATAAAACACTGTTTCTCCATCCAAACAGCCTTTAACGGCAAAAAACGCTGTTTGCAGCCCAAAACAGCGTTTTGCCACATAAAACAGTGATTCCACCACAAAACAGCATTTTGCCACATAAAATAGTGTTTCTCTCTCCAAACAGCATTTTGCCACATAAAACAGTGTTTCTCTCTCCAAACAGCATTTTGCCACATAAAACAGTGATTCCACCTATAAACAGCATTTTGGCAGATAAAACACTGTTTCTCCATCCAAACAGCCTTTAACGGCAAAAAACGCTGTTTCCAGCCTAAAACAGTGTTTTGCCACATAAAACAGTGATTCTGACCTCTAAACAACCTTTAGAGGCAAAAAACGCTGTTTCCAGCCAGAAACAGCATTTTGCCACATAAAACAGTGATTCTGACCTCTAAACAACCTTTAGAGGCAAAAAACGCTGTTTCCAGCCAGAAACAGCATTTTGCCACATAAAACAGTGAATCCACCTATAAACAGCATTTTGGCAGATAAAACACTGTTTCTCCATCCAAACAGCCTTTAACGGCAAAAAACGCTGTTTCTAGCCCAAAACAGCGTTTTGCCACATAAAACAGTGATTCCACCACAAAACAGCAGTTTGCCATATAAAATAGTGTTTCTCTCTCCAAACAGCATTTTGCCACATAAAACAGTGATTCCACCTATAAACAGCATTTTGGCAGATAAAACACTGTTTCTCCATCCAAACAGCCTTTAACGGCAAAAAACGCTGTTTCCAGCCTAAAACAGTGTTTTGCCACATAAAACAGTGATTCTGACCTCTAAACAACCTTTAGAGGCAAAAAACGCTGTTTCCAGCCAGAAACAGCATTTTGCCACATAAAACAGTGAATCCACCTATAAACAGCATTTTGGCAGATAAAACACTGTTTCTCCATCCAAACAGCCTTTAACGGCAAAAAACGCTGTTTCCAGCCTAAAACAGTGTTTTGCCACATAAAACAGTGATTCTGACCTCTAAACAACCTTTAACGGCAAAAAACGCTGTTTCCAGCCAGAAACAGCATTTTGCCACATAAAACAGTGATTCTGACCTCTAAACAACCTTTAGAGGCAAAAAACGCTGTTTCCAGCCAGAAACAGCATTTTGCCACATAAAACAGTGAATCCACCTATAAACAGCATTTTGGCAGATAAAACACTGTTTCTCCATCCAAACAGCCTTTAACGGCAAAAAACGCTGTTTCTAGCCCAAAACAGCGTTTTGCCACATAAAACAGTGATTCCACCACAAAACAGCAGTTTGCCACATAAAATAGTGTTTCTCTCTCCAAACAGCATTTTGCCACATAAAACAGTGATTCCACCTATAAACAGCATTTTGGCAGATAAAACACTGTTTCTCCATCCAAACAGTTTTTAACGGCAAAAAACGCTGTTTCCAGCCTAAAACAGTGTTTTGCCACATAAAACAGTGATTCTGACCTCTAAACAACCTTTAGAGGCAAAAAACACTGTTTCCAGCCAGAAACAGCATTTTGCCACATAAAACAGTGATTCTGACCTCTAAACAACCTTTAGAGGCAAAAAACGCTGTTCCAGCCAGAAACAGCATTTTGCCACATAAAACAGTGAATCCACCTATAAACAGCATTTTGGCAGATAAAACACTGTTTCTCCATCCAAACAGCCTTTAACGGCAAAAAATGCTGTTTCCAGCCCAAAACAGCGTTTTGCCACATAAAACAGTGATTCCACCACAAAACAGCATTTTGCCACATAAAATAGTGTTTCTCTCTCCAAACAGCATTTTGCCACATAAAACAGTGATTCCACCTATAAACAGCATTTTGGCAGATAAAACACTGTTTCTCCATCCAAACAGCCTTTAACGGCAAAAAACGCTGTTTCCAGCCTAAAACAGTGTTTTGCCACATAAAACAGTGATTCTGACCTCTAAACAACCTTTAGAGGCAAAAAACGCTGTTTCCAGCCAGAAACAGCATTTTGCCACATAAAACAGTGAATCCACCTATAAACAGCATTTTGGCAGATAAAACACTGTTTCTCCATCCAAACAGCCTTTAACGGCAAAAAACGCTGTTTGCAGCCCAAAACAGCGTTTTGCCACATAAAACAGTGATTCCACCACAAAACAGCATTTTGCCACATAAAATAGTGTTTCTCTCTCCAAACAGCATTTTGCCACATAAAACAGTGTTTCTCTCTCCAAACAGCATTTTGCCACATAAAACAGTGATTCCACCTATAAACAGCATTTTGGCAGATAAAACACTGTTTCTCCATCCAAACAGCCTTTAACGGCAAAAAACGCTGTTTCCAGCCTAAAACAGTGTTTTGCCACATAAAACAGTGATTCTGACCTCTAAACAACCTTTAGAGGCAAAAAACGCTGTTTCCAGCCAGAAACAGCATTTTGCCACATAAAACAGTGATTCTGACCTCTAAACAACCTTTAGAGGCAAAAAACGCTGTTCCAGCCAGAAACAGCATTTTGCCACATAAAACAGTGAATCCACCTATAAACAGCATTTTGGCAGATAAAACACTGTTTCTCCATCCAAACAGCCTTTAACGGCAAAAAACGCTGTTTCCAGCCTAAAACAGTGTTTTGCCACATAAAACAGTGATTCTGACCTCTAAACAACCTTTAGAGGCAAAAAACACTGTTTCCAGCCAGAAACAGCATTTTGCCACATAAAACAGTGATTCTGACCTCTAAACAACCTTTAGAGGCAAAAAACGCTGTTCCAGCCAGAAACAGCATTTTGCCACATAAAACAGTGAATCCACCTATAAA
Source organism: Centroberyx gerrardi (assembly GCF_048128805.1). Taxonomy (NCBI): domain Eukaryota; kingdom Metazoa; phylum Chordata; class Actinopteri; order Beryciformes; family Berycidae; genus Centroberyx; species Centroberyx gerrardi. Next base: position 452,808 of record NW_027605187.1, read on the forward strand.
CAGCATTTTGGCAGATAAAACACTGTTTCTCCATCCAAACAGCCTTTAACGGCAAAAAACGCTGTTTGCAGCCCAAAACAGCGTTTTGCCACATAAAACAGTGATTCCACCACAAAACAGCATTTTGCCACATAAAATAGTGTTTCTCTCTCCAAACAGCATTTTGCCACATAAAACAGTGTTTCTCTCTCCAAACAGCATTTTGCCACATAAAACAGTGATTCCACCTATAAACAGCATTTTGGCAGATAAAACACTGTTTCTCCATCCAAACAGCCTTTAACGGCAAAAAACGCTGTTTCCAGCCTAAAACAGTGTTTTGCCACATAAAACAGTGATTATGACCTCTAAACAACCTTTAGAGGCAAAAAACGCTGTTTCCAGCCAGAAACAGCATTTTGCCACATAAAACAGTGATTCTGACCTCTAAACAACCTTTAGAGGCAAAAAACGCTGTTCCAGCCAGAAACAGCATTTTGCCACATAAAACAGTGATTCTGACCTCTAAACAACCTTTAGAGGCAAAAAACGCTGTTCCAGCCAGAAACAGCATTTTGCCACATAAAACAGTGAATCCACCTATAAACAGCATTTTGGCAGATAAAACACTGTTTCTCCATCCAAACAGCCTTTAACGGCAAAAAACGCTGTTTGCAGCCCAAAACAGCGTTTTGCCACATAAAACAGTGATTCCACCACAAAACAGCATTTTGCCACATAAAATAGTGTTTCTCTCTCCAAACAGCATTTTGCCACATAAAACAGTGTTTCTCTCTCCAAACAGCATTTTGCCACATAAAACAGTGATTCCACCTATAAACAGCATTTTGGCAGATAAAACACTGTTTCTCCATCCAAACAGCCTTTAACGGCAAAAAACGCTGTTTCCAGCCTAAAACAGTGTTTTGCCACATAAAACAGTGATTCTGACCTCTAAACAACCTTTAGAGGCAAAAAACGCTGTTTCCAGCCAGAAACAGCATTTTGCCACATAAAACAGTGATTCTGACCTCTAAACAACCTTTAGAGGCAAAAAACGCTGTTCCAGCCAGAAACAGCATTTTGCCACATAAAACAGTGATTCTGACCTCTAAACAACCTTTAGAGGCAAAAAACGCTGTTCCAGCCAGAAACAGCATTTTGCCACATAAAACAGTGAATCCACCTATAAACAGCATTTTGGCAGATAAAACACTGTTTCTCCATCCAAACAGCCTTTAACGGCAAAAAACGCTGTTTGCAGCCCAAAACAGCGTTTTGCCACATAAAACAGTGATTCCACCACAAAACAGCATTTTGCCACATAAAATAGTGTTTCTCTCTCCAAACAGCATTTTGCCACATAAAACAGTGTTTCTCTCTCCAAACAGCATTATGCCACATAAAACAGTGATTCCACCTATAAACAGCATTTTGGCAGATAAAACACTGTTTCTCCATCCAAACAGCCTTTAACGGCAAAAAACGCTGTTTCCAGCCTAAAACAGTGTTTTGCCACATAAAACAGTGATTCTGACCTCTAAACAACCTTTAGAGGCAAAAAACGCTGTTTCCAGCCAGAAACAGCATTTTGCCACATAAAACAGTGATTCTGACCTCTAAACAACCTTTAGAGGCAAAAAACGCTGTTCCAGCCAGAAACAGCATTTTGCCACATAAAACAGTGAATCCACCTATAAACAGCATTTTGGCAGATAAAACACTGTTTCTCCATCCAAACAGCCTTTAACGGCAAAAAACGCTGTTTCCAGCCTAAAACAGTGTTTTGCCACATAAAACAGTGATTCTGAACTCTAAACAACCTTTAGAGGCAAAAAACACTGTTTCCAGCCAGAAACAGCATTTTGCCACATAAAACAGTGATTCTGACCTCTAAACAACCTTTAGAGGCAAAAAACGCTGTTCCAGCCAGAAACAGCATTTTGCCACATAAAACAGTGATTCCACCTATAAACAGCATTTTGGCAGATAAAACACTGTTTCTCCATCCAAACAGCCTTTAACGGCAAAAAACGCTGTTTCCAGCCTAAAACAGTGTTTTGCCACATAAAACAGTGATTCTGACCTCTAAACAACCTTTAGAGGCAAAAAACGCTGTTTCCAGCCAGAAACAGCATTTTGCCACATAAAACAGTGATTCTGACCTCTAAACAACCTTTAGAGGCAAAAAACGCTGTTCCAGCCAGAAACAGCATTTTGCCACATAAAACAGTGAATCCACCTATAAACAGCATTTTGGCAGATAAAACACTGTTTCTCCATCCAAACAGCCTTTAACGGCAAAAAACGCTGTTTCCAGCCTAAAACAGTGTTTTGCCACATAAAACAGTGATTCTGACCTCTAAACAACCTTTAGAGGCAAAAAACACTGTTTCCAGCCAGAAACAGCATTTTGCCACATAAAACAGTGATTCTGACCTCTAAACAACCTTTAGAGGCAAAAAACGCTGTTCCAGCCAGAAACAGCATTTTGCCACATAAAACAGTGATTCCACCTATAAACAGCATTTTGGCAGATAAAACACTGTTTCTCCATCCAAACAGCCTTTAACGGCAAAAAACGCTGTTTCCAGCCTAAAACAGTGTTTTGCCACATAAAACAGTGATTCTGACCTCTAAACAACCTTTAGAGGCAAAAAACGCTGTTTCCAGCCAGAAACAGCATTTTGCCACATAAAACAGTGAATCCACCTATAAACAGCATTTTGGCAGATAAAACACTGTTTCTCCATCCAAACAGCCTTTAACGGCAAAAAACGCTGTTTGCAGCCCAAAACAGCGTTTTGCCACATAAAACAGTGATTCCACCACAAAACAGCATTTTGCCACATAAAATAGTGTTTCTCTCTCCAAACAGCATTTTGCCACATAAAACAGTGTTTCTCTCTCCAAACAGCATTTTGCCACATAAAACAGTGATTCCACCTATAAACAGCATTTTGGCAGATAAAACACTGTTTCTCCATCCAAACAGCCTTTAACGGCAAAAAACGCTGTTTCCAGCCTAAAACAGTGTTTTGCCACATAAAACAGTGATTCTGACCTCTAAACAACCTTTAGAGGCAAAAAACGCTGTTTCCAGCCAGAAACAGCATTTTGCCACATAAAACAGTGAATCCACCTATAAACAGCATTTTGGCAGATAAAACACTGTTTCTCCATCCAAACAGCCTTTAACGGCAAAAAACGCTGTTTGCAGCCCAAAACAGCGTTTTGCCACATAAAACAGTGATTCCACCACAAAACAGCATTTTGCCACATAAAATAGTGTTTCTCTCTCCAAACAGCATTTTGCCACATAAAACAGTGTTTCTCTCTCCAAACAGCATTTTGCCACATAAAACAGTGATTCCACCTATAAACAGCATTTTGGCAGATAAAACACTGTTTCTCCATCCAAACAGCCTTTAACGGCAAAAAACGCTGTTTCCAGCCTAAAACAGTGTTTTGCCACATAAAACAGTGATTCTGACCTCTAAACAACCTTTAGAGGCAAAAAACGCTGTTTCCAGCCAGAAACAGCATTTTGCCACATAAAACAGTGATTCCACCTATAAACAGCATTTTGGCAGATAAAACACTGTTTCTCCATCCAAACAGCCTTTAAAAGCAAAAAACGCTGTTTCCAGCCCGAAACAGCATTTTGCCACATAAAACAGTGATTCTGCCTCCAAACTGCTTTTAAACGCAAAAAACGCTGTTTCCAGCCTGAAACAGCATTTTGCCACATAAAACAGTGATTCCACCACAAAACAGCATTTTGGCAGATAAAACACTGTTTCTCCATCCAAACTGCAATTAAAGTGGGACATTGCATGGCTGAAAAGGCCTCAGTAAAGTTGATGAGAAGGCCTTCATTGACTTAACATTTGTGACCTTTTGAACTTTGGGGTCACTTTTGGGGCACTTCCTGTGGTCCTAGAAGGACAAACTTGAACTCACACGTTCGGTGGGACGCCAGCTATAAGGCAAAAGTGGTTGCAAGTCAATCGGGACTTGCATGGCTGAAAAGGCCTCAGTAAATTTGTTCCTCATACATTGGCCACCTTTTGAACTTTGGGGTCACTTTTGGGGCACTTCCTGTGGACCTAGAAGGACAAAATTGCACTCACACCTTCGGTGTGATGCCAGCTTTCAGGCAAAAGTGGTTGCAAGTCAATCGGACCTTGTATGGCTGAAAAGGCCTCAGTAAAGTTGATGAGAAGGCCTTCATTGACTTAACATTGGTGACCTTTTGAATTTGAGGTCACTTTTGGGGCACTTCCTGTGGTCCTAGAATGACAACATTGAACTCACACTTTCGGTGGGACGCCAGCTATCAGGCAAAATTGGTTGCAAGTCAATTGGGCCTTGCATGGCTGAAAAGGCCTCAGAAAAGTTGTTCCTCATACATTGGTGACCTTTTGAACTTTGGGGTAACTTTTGGGGCACTTCCTGTGGTCCTAGAAGGACATCATTGCACTCACACGTTCGGTGGGATGCCAGCTTTCAGGCAAAAGTGGTTGCAAGTCAATCGGACATTGTATGGCTGAAAAGGCCTCAGTAAAGTTGATGAGAAGGCCTTCATTGACTTAACATTGGTGACCTTTTGAAGTTTGAGGTCACTTTTGGGGCACTTCCTGTGGACAGCTGCTGCATAAACACGAGCGAACTCAAGTGCCAAAAAATAAAATTCACTCAATGGTAACGGTAAAATGGATGTAAAATATTGTATCTGTAACTACCGTATTTCCTCTAATATTGGCCCGGGCCTTTATTTACCTCAACTGCAGAGGGTTCCAGGCCTTCATTGGAAGCAGGCTTATATTAGAGACAGGCCTTTATTTCTAATTCCCTCTGTTTGATAAGTATATTTGCTCATATTTTAGTATGAAGTTTGATTTTCTGATCTGCTTCTGTTGGGGTACGTTAGGTAGCCGTTTTTTTGTTACTGCAATGCATTATGATAATTACGGTAATCGACGACGGAATGTGAAATTTAGTCAGCTCAGCCAATCAGCAGTCATGTAACACCAGACTGTAGTCAGCCCAGCCAATCAGCAGCCATGTAACACTCAAATGTAGTCAGGTTAGTAAATCAGAAGTCATGTAATACCTGCCTGTAGTCAGCTCTGCCAATCAGCAGCCATGTAACACTCAAATGTAGTCAGCTCAGCCAATCAGCAGCCATGTAACACTCAAATGTAGTCAGCTCAGCCAATCAGCAGCCATGTAACACTAGACTGTAGTCAGCTCACCCAGTCAGCAGCCATGTGACACTAGACTGTAGCCAGCTCAGCCAATCAGCAGTCATGTAACACTAGACTGTAGTCAGCTCAGCCAATCAGCAGCCGTGTAACACTAGCCTGTAGTTAGCTCAGGCATCAGAAGTAATGTATCACCCAAAATTAGTCAGCTCAGCCAATCAGCAGCCATGTAACACTCAAATGTAGTCAGCTCAGCCAATCAGCAGTCATGTAACACCAGACTGTAGTCAGCCCAGCCAATCAGCAGCCATGTAACACTCAAATGTAGTCAGGGTAGTGAATCAGAAGTCATGTAATACATGCCTGTAGTCAGCTCAGCCAATCAGCAGTCATGTAAAACTACATTGAAGTCAGCTCTTCCAATCAGCAGCGATGTAACACTCAAATATAGTCAGCTCAGGCAATCAGAAGTCATGTAACACTTGCCTGTAGTCAGATAAGCCAATCAGCAAACATGTAACACTCAAATGTAGTCATCTCAGCCAATCAGCAGCCATGTAACACTAGCCTGTCCTCAGCTCAGCCAATCAGCAATCTTGTAACACTAGCCTATCATCAGCACAGCCAATCAGCAGTAATGTAACACTCGCCTGTCCTCAGCTCAGCCAATCACAAATCATATAACACTAGCCTGTAGTGAGTTCAACCTATCAGCAGCCATGTAACACTAGCCTGTAATCAACTCAGCCAATCATAAGTCATGTAACACTAGACTGTATTAAGGTCAGCCAATCAGCAGCCATGTAACACTCAAATGTAGTCGGCTCAGCCAACCAGAAGTCATGTAACACTCAAATGTAGTCATCTCAGCCAATCAGAAGTCAGGTAACACTAGCCTGTAGACAGCTCATCCAATCAGAAGTCCTGTAACACAAGCATGTAGTCAGCTCAGCCAATCAGCAGTCATGTAACACGAGACTGTAGTCAGCTCAGCCAATCAGCAGCCGTGTAACACTAGCCTGTAGTTAGCTCAGGCATCAGAAGTCATGTAACACTCAAATTTAGTCAGCTCAGCCAATCAGTAGCCATGTAAAACTACACTGTAGTCAGCTCAGCCAATCAGCAGCCATGTAACGCACAAATGTAGCCAACTCAGCCAATCAGCAGTCATGTAAAACTACACTATAGTAATCTCAGCCAATCAGCAGCCATGTAACAGTCAAATGTAGTCAGCTCAGCCAATCAGAAGACATGTAACACTAGACTGTAGTCAGCTCAGCCAGTCAGCAGCCATGTAACACTAGACTGTAGCCAGCTCAGCCAATCCGACGTCATGTAACACTAGCCTGTAGTCATTTCAGCCAATCAGCAGCCATGTAACAGTCAAATGTAGTCAGCTCAGCCAATCAGAATAAAAGTAACACTAGCCTGTACTCAGCTCAGCCAATCAGAAGAAAAGTAATGCTAGCCTGTCGTCAGCTCAGCAAATCAGAAGTCATGTAACACCTGCCTGTAGTCAGCTCAGCCAATAAGCAGTCATGTAACACTAGCCTGTAGTCAGCTCAGCCAATAAGCAGCCATGTAACACTCAAATGTAGTCAGCTCAGCCAATCAGCAGTCGTGTAACACTATACTGTATTCAGCTCAGCCAATCAGCAGCCATGTAACACTCAAATGTAGTCGGCTCAGCCAATCAGAAATCATGTAACACTAGCCTGTAGTCAGCTCAGCCAATCAGCAGCCGTGTAACACTAGCCTGTAGTCAGCTCAGCCAATCAGAAGTCATGTAACACTCAAATTTAGTCAGCTCAGCCAATCAGCAGTCATGTAACACCAAACTGTAGTCAGCTCTTCCAATCAGCAGCCATGTAACACTCAAATATAGTCCAGTGTTTCCGCTAGGATTTTTTTTAGCAGCGGGGGGAAAGGGTTTTGTTGTACCTGGGTGGTGCGCGCGCGTAGTACGCCAGCGGTCGGAGTGAATATCACTTAAAAAATATGAAATAAAGTGACACTTGACTGCAAAACAAACTTTAGAACATATTTATTGACATATTTACATATTTACAACAACATATTTATTCATACATAATGCCTCTTTGACCCATTATCCTCCTTGGCCGCTTGGGGTCCCAGCACGTGAAAGGCTCCCATGATGTCCAGGTTCTGGAACCTTCTGTCCAGGCTGTCCTGGAGGCCATCCAGATAAGGCCCCATTACCTAAACATGGCACAAAAAAGAAAATGAGTAACTAGTTTGATTGATTGATTGATTGATAGAAACCTTTATTTCCACAGGGATATAACCAGATGAGCTAATAGAGATGAGTTTGCATTGATATAGTGGAAGTTTTGCAATTAAAGCTTTATAAACAAATAGAATGCCATGCTGTTTCCTCTGGAGCTCAAGGCATGGCTACCCGTTAGTGGAAGTTTTGCAATTAAAGCTTTATAAACAAATAGAATGCCATGCTGTTTCCTCTGGAGCTCAAGGCATGGCTACCCGTTATTTTGTTTTGTTTTCCCAGACTGATTATAGTACTTACTTCACAGCCATCCAAAACAAATGTACCTGTGTCCTGAACCGGGACCAGAACACCTCCCTACCTCCCCACCTCCCTCTGCTCCACCTGGCCTCTGCCTCTCCTCTCCCTCTCCTCCTCATGGGTGATGTTAAAGGCACCTAATCCCGCAGGGTCATGCAGGTCATCATGGAGCCGGGCCAAGAATGAGCAAGGGGGCTGTGCATCACCTGCATCTCTGATGGTCCTCAGGCATGCCATTGTCACTGGGACCTAATAAAGGCAGTCACACAATGCTTAGCTTTTTTCTTGAATGCAATCAGTAATGACTGAATAGGCTACGATTGGTTCTATTACTTTAAAATTATGAGAGAAACATGTTAAAAGTGATAAATTCTTAGAATGTACCTGCTCTTTGATGGCCAGGAAGTTAACATTTTCTTTCTGAAAAATCTTGGACAGTCGAGCAAGATGCGGCAGTACATCAGCCTGCAGATAGACTGCTGCGACAAAGCGGTAGGTGCAGCAGAATCCATACAGGCCCTTGGCTACTGGGCACTTATTGACCTCAGTCTCCTCAGCCAAGGCAGCCAGGACTGCACTGAGGTTCCTTTGCAAAGTGATGACTGCCAGGTGCTGAGACAGCCAGCGCGTGTCCTTCACTTGCTGAAAAATATTTCAGTCATGAGATAAAAGATGAATAATAACACAGAAAGTGCATCTGTAGTACACAATAATGGCCAGAATTGCTGTTAAAAGCTACAAGTATGTTTTTCTGTGATCTCACCTTCACTTTTAAGTCCTCAAGGCCCAAGGACTCTGCTGCAGCTTTCAGAACAGCGCTGTTGTGAAAATAGAGATGGAGCTGCTGCAAGTGGTCCCTGAAGGTAGCCATATAGGGAACCTCAGATGAGGCATCCCTACATGCCAGGGCGAGGCGATGGGCAGCACACGCAACTGGCAGCAACCAGGGGAAGTCATCCTGCAGCTGCTTCGCTACACCATTCAACCTCCCTGTTACAAGAAAAGAAAAAAAAAAAATCAAATCAAGACATGCAGTAACCAATTCATGTTCAGGTCTTTGACTGAGCAACTAAAAACAAAAACATGCAGTAAAAAAAAACCCCAATTAATTCTACTTGCTTATGTTGCGAGTTCATACCAGTCATTACAGCAGCTCCATCCGTTCCTAATCCATAGAGCTTTTGGGTTGGAACTTTCTTTTTGTGCAGCACTTCCTTTATAGCTGCCACGACAGTAGCTGCCTTCCCATCAGCGACATTCACCAGGTCGAGGAACTGGCTGAAGAGCTGCCCTTCATTGTCCATATATCTGAAAAACATAAAAAAGACATCTTAAACATAGACGTATTACTCCAATTCAGTCATTAATCGTTGTCCTCTCAATTGAATAATACCGGACATGCAGATCCAGCTGCTTCTTCACAGAGACATCTGTGCTTTCATCCACCTCCAGCCCGATAGCCACAGAGGAGTGGATGTCTTGGAGGATTGGCTCCTCAACCACTGTGGCCAAAATCTCCAACATGTCATCAATTATTAAATGAGACCGGTAGTTGGTCTTTTTTCCGATCTATAAGTAAATGAGATTAAATATAGATTGAATATTATGAGATTTTGAGGTGAGCTGATTTGCAGTGATGAAATGCAAATATGAACAATAACACAGTAGCATGATAATTATTTACCTTCAGCTTTTTAAAATAGTCACACCCCAGCAACTCAGCTAGATCGAGAAGAGCTGGATAATTTGGATGGTGTGCTTGCTCTCTCTTCGTTAAGTAGTAGAGGCATTTGAACCCCCCCATGATTGCCTCATGCTCTAAAGTTATGACCGGGTCAAAGGCAACCAGAACTGAAGAACCTATGCAAAGCAGGTACAAATCTGTTATCTTTGATGGTTATTGCAACAAAAAGCAGGTTATACCTGAGACATCTTTATCAATTAAAATAACGTCCTATCTAATTGAAGGAACTTCACCTTGTGCCAGTAAGGCATGTGACTTCACACTCTGTTTGTGGTGCTCCGTCGTCATATGCTTATCTAAATAGTCAACTCGGTAGAGTTGGCAGCCTGTCTCGATGAATGGCCGCTTGGCCCCTCCTCTCTTTGGTGCCTGCTTATGTTGCCGACATAAGCGGCAGAATATTCCTGTAGGGACAGAGTAAAGTGGCATTATTGGTCATTGTTCATACAATATTATATTGAAATACACTGACTTGCATGATATGGTGTAATGCTGAATACTCACCATGATCAGTGTGGTAGAGCCATGGGTGGAACCTTGTTTTGTCTACCCATTTAGGGTCCCAGCCTGATAGCCTGTGCTTAGTCTTCGTTTTCTCTCCTCTCTCCTCTCCTCCTCCACTCTCCTCTTTCTGCCCTCTCTCCTGCTCCACACTGCTCTCCTGCTCCTCTCCTCCTCCACTCTCCTCTCTTTCTGCCCTCTCTCCTGCTCCACACTGCTCTCCTGCTCCTCTCTCCTCTCCTCCTCCACTCTCCTCTCTTTCTGCCCTCTCTCCTGCTCCACTCTGCTCTCCTGCTCCACTCGCCTCCACTAATCCTGCCTGTCTACTTGTCTAATAAGGTTACATTTGAGAATGAGTAACGTTAGATAATTCTCTCACATCACAAATATTTGATCACACAACCAGTGGAACATTAAAATATTGTAGTAGCCACCACTAACGTTACATATTTTAGAACCAGAAGGCATTTCTTTCCCTTCAAAACTTCGGGGCATAGCTAAGAACCTTGAGCCCCTCCCTAGCTAAAGTAAGTTACCTGACTATCTTCCTCATCGACGTCAGGCATCTTTCTCTTCTTGGAGAAATATTTTAACAAACTCATCTGAAAATGCCATCAGGAATATTTTAATACATAGCTTAAATAAACATCATTGGCAATTATTTTACCGACGTTTATTGAAGTAACGTTAAGTTACCGGTATTATGATTCAATGAGTTCGCTAACGTTAACGTTAACGTTACCTATCTAGTTAACGTTAGCTGGAACATTATTTCACGATATATTATTAATATTAATAATAATTAGTTGGCCATAAACATCAATAGAGAATACATTGTGAATGTAAAATCTATCTAACTTAACGTTAGCTAGTTAAATCTACCTTTCCCTCCTATTTCTTTTTCTATTCTCTCTCTCTCTCACTCTTGCCTCAGCCGGGTGTCGCCACTTTCTGTATCAGTCGTGTCAAATTAAAAGCCCTCTGCAGAGTCGTGTAATTGCATTTTGCAGCGGCGGCTGTAGTCAGCTCAGCCAATCAGAAGTCATGTAACACTAGCCTGTAGTCAGCTCAGCCAAACAGCAATCTTGTGACACTAGCCTGTCATCAGCACAGCCAATCAGCAGTAATGTAACACTCGCCTGTCCTCAGCTCAGCCAATCAGAAGTCATATAACACTAGCCTGTAGTGAGTTAAAACAATCAGCAGACATGTAACACTAGCCTGTAGTCAGCTCAGCCAATCATAAGTCATGTAACACTAAACTGTATTAAGGTCAGCCAATCAGCAGCCATGTAACACTAGCCTGTAGTCAGCTCACCCAAACAGCAATCTTGTGACACTAGCCTGTCATCAGCACAGCCAATCAGCAGTAATGTAACACTCGCCTGTCCTCAGCTCAGCCAATCAGAAGTCATATAACACTAGCCTGTAGTGAGTTAAAACAATCAGCAGCCATGTAACACTAGCCTGTAATCAGCTCAGCCAATCATAAGTCATGTAACACTAGACTGTATTAAGGTCAGCAAACCAGAGGTCATGTAACACTCAAATGTAGTCATCTCAGCCAATCAGAAGTCATGTAACACTCAATATTAGTCATCTCAGCCAATCAGCAGCCATGTAATACTTCCCTGTAGTCAGTACAGCCAATCAGAAGTCATGTAACATCTGCCTGTAGTCAGCTCAGCCAATCAGCAGTCGTGTAACACTATACTGTATTCAGCTCAGCCAATCAGCAGCCGTGGAACACTAGCCTGTAGTCAGTTCAGCCAATCAGAAGTCATGTAACACTCAAATTTAGTCAGCTCAGCCAATCAGCAGTCATGTAACACCAGACTGTAGTCAGCCCAGCCAATCAGCAGTCATGTAAAACTACATTGAAGTCAGCTTTTCCAATCAGCAGCCATGTAACACTCAAATATAGTCAGCTCAGCCAATCGCAAGTCATGTAACACCTGCCTGTAGTCAGCTCAGCCAATAAGCAGTCATGTAAAACTACACTGTAGTCAGCTCAGCCAATCAGCAGCCATGTAACACTCAAATGTAGTCAGCTCAGCCAATCAGCAGTCATGTAAAACTACACTATAGTAATCTCAGCCAATCAGCAGCCATGTAACAGTCAAATGTAATCAGCTCAGCCAATCAGAAGACATGTAACAATAGACTGTAGTCAGCTCAGCCAGTCAGCAGCCATGTAACACTAGACTGTAGCCAGCTCAGCCAATCAGAAGTCATGTAACACTAGCATGTAGTCAGTTCACCCAATTAGCAGCCATGTAACACTAGCCTGTAGTCAGCTCAGGCAATCAGCAGTCGTGTAACACTAGCCTTTAGTCAGCGCAGCCAATCAGCAGTCATATAAAACAAGCCTGTAGTGAGTTCAACCAATCAGCAGTCATGTAACACTAGACTGTAGTCAGCTCAGCCTATCAGAAGTCATGTAACACCTGCCTGTAGTCAGCTCAGCCAATCAGCAGTCGTGTAACACTAGCCTTTAGTCAGCGCAGCCAATCAGCAGTCATATAAAACAAGCCTGTAGTGAGTTCAACCAATCAGAAGCCATGTAACACTAACCTGCAGTCAGCTCAGCCAGTCAGAGGTCATGTAACACTAGCCTGTAGTCAGCTCAGCCAATCAGCAGTCGTGTAACACTAGCCTTTAGTCAGCGCAGCCAATCAGCAGTCATATAAAACAAGCCTGTAGTGAGTTCAACCAATCAGAAGCCATGTAACACTTGCCTGTAGTCAGCTCAGCCAATCAGCAGCCATGTAACACTCAAATGTAGTCAGCTCAGCCAATCAGCAGCCATGTAACACTCAAATGTAGTCAGCTCAGCCAATCAGCAGTCATGTAACACTAGACTGTAGTCAGCTCAGCCTATCAGAAGTCATGTAACACCTGCCTGTAGTCAGCTCAGCCAATCAGCAGTCATGAAAAACTACACTGTAGTCAGCTCAGCCAATCAGCAGCCATATAACACTCAAATGTAGTCAGCTCAGCCAATCAGCAGCCATGTAACACTCAAATGTAGTCAGCTCAGCCAATCAGCAGTCATGTAAAACTACACTATAGTAATCTCAGCCAATCAGCAGCCATGTAACAGTCAAATGTAGTCAGCTCAGCCAATCAGAAGACATGTAACAATAGACTGTAGTCAGCTCAGCCAGTCAGCAGCTATGTAACAGTCAAATGTAGTCAGCTCAGCCAGTCAGCAGCTATGTAACAGTCAAATGTAGTCAGCTCAGCCAATCAGAATAAAAGTAACACTAGCCTGTAGTCAGCTCAGCCAATCAGAAGAAAAGTAATGCTAGCCTGTCGTCAGCTCAGCCAATCGCAAGTCATGTAACACCTGCCTGTAGTCAGCTCAGCCAATAAGCAGTCATGTAAAACTACACTGTAGTCAGCTCAGCCAATCAGCAGCCATGTAACACTCAAATGTAGTCAGCTCAGCCAATCAGCAGTCATGTAAAACTACACTATAGTAATCTCAGCCAATCAGCAGCCATGTAACAGTCAAATGTAATCAGCTCAGCCAATCAGAAGACATGTAACAATAGACTGTAGTCAGCTCAGCCAGTCAGCAGCCATGTAACACTAGACTGTAGCCAGCTCAGCCAATCAGAAGTCATGTAACACTAGCATGTAGTCAGTTCACCCAATTAGCAGCCATGTAACACTAGCCTGTAGTCAGCTCAGGCAATCAGCAGTCGTGTAACACTAGCCTTTAGTCAGCGCAGCCAATCAGCAGTCATATAAAACAAGCCTGTAGTGAGTTCAACCAATCAGCAGTCATGTAACACTAGACTGTAGTCAGCTCAGCCTATCAGAAGTCATGTAACACCTGCCTGTAGTCAGCTCAGCCAATCAGCAGTCGTGTAACACTAGCCTTTAGTCAGCGCAGCCAATCAGCAGTCATATAAAACAAGCCTGTAGTGAGTTCAACCAATCAGAAGCCATGTAACACTAACCTGCAGTCAGCTCAGCCAGTCAGAGGTCATGTAAAACTACACTGTAGTCAGCTCAGCCAATCAGCAGCCATGTAACACTCAAATGTAGTGAGCTCAGCCAATCAGCAGTCATGTAACACTAGACTGTAGTCAGCTCAGCCTATCAGAAGTCATGTAACACCTGCCTGTAGTCAGCTCAGCCAATCAGCAGTCATGAAAAACTACACTGTAGTCAGCTCAGCCAATCAGCAGCCATATAACACTCAAATGTAGTCAGCTCAGCCAATCAGCAGTCATGTAAAACTACACTATAGTAATCTCAGCCAATCAGCAGCCATGTAACACTCAAATGTAGTAATCTCAGCCAATCAGCAGCCATGTAACACTCAAATGTAGTCAGCTCAGCCAATCAGCAGCCATGTAACACTAACCTGCAGTCAGCTCAGCCAATCAGAAGACATGTAACAATAGACTGTAGTCAGCTCAGCCAGTCAGCAGCCATGTAACACTAGACTGTAGCCAGCTCAGCCAATCAGAAGTCATGTAACACTAGCATGTAGTCAGTTCACCCAATTAGCAGCCATGTAACACTAACCTGCAGTCAGCTCAGCCAGTCAGAGGTCATGTAACACTAGCCTGTAGTCAGCTCAGCCAATCAGCAGTCGTGTAACACTAGCCTTTAGTCAGCGCAGCCAATCAGCAGTCATATAAAACAAGCCTGTAGTGAGTTCAACCAATCAGCAGCCATGTAACACTTGCCTGTAGTCAGCTCAGCCAATCAGCAGCCATGTAACACTCAAATGTAGTCAGCTCAGCCAATCAGCAGCCATGTAACAGTCAAATGTAATCAGCTCAGCCAATCAGAAGACATGTAACAATAGACTGTAGTCAGCTCAGCCAGTCAGCAGCCATGTAACACTAGACTGTAGTCAGCTCAGCCTATCAGAAGTCATGTAACACCTGCCTGTAGTCAGCTCAGCCAATCAGCAGTCATGAAAAACTACACTGTAGTCAGCTCAGCCAATCAGCAGCCATATAACACTCAAATGTAGTCAGCTCAGCCAATCAGCAGCCATGTAACACTCAAATGTAGTCAGCTCAGCCAATCAGCAGTCATGTAAAACTACACTATAGTAATCTCAGCCAATCAGCAGCCATGTAACAGTCAAATGTAGTCAGCTCAGCCAATCAGAAGACATGTAACAATAGACTGTAGTCAGCTCAGCCAGTCAGCAGCTATGTAACAGTCAAATGTAGTCAGCTCAGCCAGTCAGCAGCTATGTAACAGTCAAATGTAGTCAGCTCAGCCAATCAGAATAAAAGTAACACTAGCCTGTAGTCAGCTCAGCCAATCAGAAGAAAAGTAATGCTAGCCTGTCGTCAGCTCAGCCAATCGCAAGTCATGTAACACCTGCCTGTAGTCAGCTCAGCCAATAAGCAGTCATGTAAAACTACACTGTAGTCAGCTCAGCCAATCAGCAGCCATGTAACACTCAAATGTAGTCAGCTCAGCCAATCAGCAGTCATGTAAAACTACACTATAGTAATCTCAGCCAATCAGCAGCCATGTAACAGTCAAATGTAATCAGCTCAGCCAATCAGAAGACATGTAACAATAGACTGTAGTCAGCTCAGCCAGTCAGCAGCCATGTAACACTAGACTGTAGCCAGCTCAGCCAATCAGAAGTCATGTAACACTAGCATGTAGTCAGTTCACCCAATTAGCAGCCATGTAACACTAGCCTGTAGTCAGCTCAGGCAATCAGCAGTCGTGTAACACTAGCCTTTAGTCAGCGCAGCCAATCAGCAGTCATATAAAACAAGCCTGTAGTGAGTTCAACCAATCAGCAGTCATGTAACACTAGACTGTAGTCAGCTCAGCCTATCAGAAGTCATGTAACACCTGCCTGTAGTCAGCTCAGCCAATCAGCAGTCGTGTAACACTAGCCTTTAGTCAGCGCAGCCAATCAGCAGTCATATAAAACAAGCCTGTAGTGAGTTCAACCAATCAGAAGCCATGTAACACTAACCTGCAGTCAGCTCAGCCAGTCAGAGGTCATGTAAAACTACACTGTAGTCAGCTCAGCCAATCAGCAGCCATGTAACACTCAAATGTAGTGAGCTCAGCCAATCAGCAGTCATGTAACACTAGACTGTAGTCAGCTCAGCCTATCAGAAGTCATGTAACACCTGCCTGTAGTCAGCTCAGCCAATCAGCAGTCATGAAAAACTACACTGTAGTCAGCTCAGCCAATCAGCAGCCATATAACACTCAAATGTAGTCAGCTCAGCCAATCAGCAGTCATGTAAAACTACACTATAGTAATCTCAGCCAATCAGCAGCCATGTAACACTCAAATGTAGTAATCTCAGCCAATCAGCAGCCATGTAACACTCAAATGTAGTCAGCTCAGCCAATCAGCAGCCATGTAACACTAACCTGCAGTCAGCTCAGCCAATCAGAAGACATGTAACAATAGACTGTAGTCAGCTCAGCCAGTCAGCAGCCATGTAACACTAGACTGTAGCCAGCTCAGCCAATCAGAAGTCATGTAACACTAGCATGTAGTCAGTTCACCCAATTAGCAGCCATGTAACACTAACCTGCAGTCAGCTCAGCCAGTCAGAGGTCATGTAACACTAGCCTGTAGTCAGCTCAGCCAATCAGCAGTCGTGTAACACTAGCCTTTAGTCAGCGCAGCCAATCAGCAGTCATATAAAACAAGCCTGTAGTGAGTTCAACCAATCAGCAGCCATGTAACACTTGCCTGTAGTCAGCTCAGCCAATCAGCAGCCATGTAACACTCAAATGTAGTCAGCTCAGCCAATCAGCAGCCATGTAACAGTCAAATGTAATCAGCTCAGCCAATCAGAAGACATGTAACAATAGACTGTAGTCAGCTCAGCCAGTCAGCAGCCATGTAACACTAGACTGTAGTCAGCTCAGCCTATCAGAAGTCATGTAACACCTGCCTGTAGTCAGCTCAGCCAATCAGCAGTCATGAAAAACTACACTGTAGTCAGCTCAGCCAATCAGCAGCCATATAACACTCAAATGTAGTCAGCTCAGCCAATCAGCAGCCATGTAACACTCAAATGTAGTCAGCTCAGCCAATCAGCAGTCATGTAAAACTACACTATAGTAATCTCAGCCAATCAGCAGCCATGTAACAGTCAAATGTAGTCAGCTCAGCCAATCAGAAGACATGTAACAATAGACTGTAGTCAGCTCAGCCAGTCAGCAGCTATGTAACAGTCAAATGTAGTCAGCTCAGCCAATCAGAATAAAAGTAACACTAGCCTGTAGTCAGCTCAGCCAATCAGAAGAAAAGTAATGCTAGCCTGTCGTCAGCTCAGCCAATCACAAGTCATGTAACACCTGCCTGTAGTCAGCTCAGCCAATAAGCAGTCATGTAAAACTACACTGTAGTCAGCTCAGCCAATCAGCAGCCATGTAACACTCAAATGTAGTCAGCTCAGCCAATCAGAAGTCATGTAACACTAGCATGTAGTCAGTTCACCCAATTAGCAGCCATGTAACACTAGCCTGTAGTCAGCTCAGCCAATCAGCAGTCGTGTAACACTAGCCTTTAGTCAGCGCAGCCAATCAGCAGTCATATAAAACAAGCCTGTAGTGAGTTCAACCAATCAGCAGTCATGTAATACTAGACTGTAGTCAGCTCAGCCTATCAGAAGTCATGTAACACCTGCCTGTAGTCAGCTCAGGCAATCAGCAGTCATGAAAAACTACACTGTAGTCAGCTCAGCCAATCAGCAGCCATATAACACTAAAATGTAGTCAGCTCAGCCAATCAGCAGCCATGTAACACTAACCTGCAGTCAGCTCAGCCAGTCAGAAGTCAGGTAGCACTAGCCTGTAGTCAGCTCAGCCAAACAGCAGTCGTGTAACACTCAAATGTAGTCAGCCCAGCCAATCAGCAGTCATGTAAAACTACACTATAGTAATCTCAGCCAATCAGCAGCCATGTAACAGTCAAATGTAGTCAGCTCAGCCAATCAGCAGCCATGTAACACTAGACTGTAGTCAGCTCACCCAGTCAGCAGTCATGTGACACTAGACTGTAGCCAGCTCAGCCAATCAGAAGTCATGTAACACTAGCCTGTAGTCATCTCAGGCAATCATCAGCTATGTAACAGTCAAATGTAGTCAGCTCAGCCAATCAGAATAAAAGTAACACTAGCCTGTAGTCAGCTCAGCCAATCAGAAGAAAAGTAATGCTAGCCTGTCGTCAGCTCAGCCAATCACAAGTCATGTAACACCTGCCTGTAGTCAGCTCAGCCAATAAGCAGTCATGTAAAACTACACTGTAGTCAGCTCAGCCAATCAGCAGCTATATAAAACTACACTGTAGTCAGCTCAGCCAATCAGCAGCTATGTAACACTCAAATGTAGTCAGCTCAGCCAATCAGCAGTCATGTAAAACTACACTATAGTAATCTCAGCAAATCAGCAGCCATGTAACAGTCAAATGTAGTCAGCTCAGCCAATCAGCAGCCATGTAACAATAGACTGGAGTCAGCTCAGCCAGTCATCAGCTATGTAACACTAGACTGTAGCCAGCTCAGCCAATCAGAAGTCATGTAACACTAGCATGTAGTCAGTTCACCCAATTAGCAGCCATGTAACATCAACCTGCAGTCAGCTCAGCCAGTCAGAGGTCATGTAACACTAGCCTGTAGTCAGCTCAGCCAATCAGCAGTCGTGTAACACTAGCCTTTAGTCAGCGCAGCCAATCAGCAGTCATATAAAACAAGCCTGTAGTGAGTTCAACCAATCAGCAGCCATGTAACACTTGCCTGTAGTCAGCTCAGCCAATCAGCAGCCATGTAACACTCAAATGTAGTGAGCTCAGCCAATCAGCAGTCATGTAACACTAGACTGTAGTCAGCTCAGCCTATCAGAAGTCATGTAACACCTGCCTGTAGTCAGCTCAGCCAATCAGCAGTCATGAAAAACTACACTGTAGTCAGCTCAGCCAATCAGCAGCCATATAACACTCAAATGTAGTCAGCTCAGCCAATCAGCAGCCATGTAACACTCAAATGTAGTCAGCTCAGCCAATCAGCAGTCATGTAAAACTACACTATAGTAATCTCAGCCAATCAGCAGCCATGTAACAGTCAAATGTAGTCAGCTCAGCCAATCAGAAGACATGTAACAATAGACTGTAGTCAGCTCAGCCAGTCAGCAGCTATGTAACAGTCAAATGTAGTCAGCTCAGCCAATCAGAATAAAAGTAACACTAGCCTGTAGTCAGCTCAGCCAATCAGAAGAAAAGTAATGCTAGCCTGTCGTCAGCTCAGCCAATCACAAGTCATGTAACACCTGCCTGTAGTCAGCTCAGCCAATAAGCAGTCATGTAAAACTACACTGTAGTCAGCTCAGCCAATCAGCAGCCATGTAACACTCAAATGTAGTCAGCTCAGCTAATCAGCAGTCATGTAAAACTACACTATAGTAATCTCAGCCAATCAGCAGCCATGTAACAGTCAAATGTAATCAGCTCAGCCAATCAGAAGTCATGTAACACTAGCATGTAGTCAGTTCACCCAATTAGCAGCCATGTAACACTAGCCTGTAGTCAGCTCAGCCAATCAGCAGTCGTGTAACACTAGCCTTTAGTCAGCGCAGCCAATCAGCAGTCATATAAAACAAGCCTGTAGTGAGTTCAACCAATCAGCAGTCATGTAACACTAGACTGTAGTCAGCTCAGCCTATCAGAAGTCATGTAACACCTGCCTGTAGTCAGCTCAGGCAATCAGCAGTCATGAAAAACTACACTGTAGTCAGCTCAGCCAATCAGCAGCCATATAACACTAAAATGTAGTCAGCTCAGCCAATCAGCAGCCATGTAACACTAACCTGCAGTCAGCTCAGCCAGTCAGAAGTCAGGTAGCACTAGCCTGTAGTCAGCTCAGCCAAACAGCAGTCGTGTAACACTCAAATGTAGTCAGCCCAGCCAATCAGCAGTCATGTAAAACTACACTATAGTAATCTCAGCCAATCAGCAGCCATGTAACAGTCAAATGTAGTCAGCTCAGCCAATCAGCAGCCATGTAACACTAGACTGTAGTCAGCTCACCCAGTCAGCAGTCATGTGACACTAGACTGTAGCCAGCTCAGCCAATCAGAAGTCATGTAACACTAGCCTGTAGTCATCTCAGGCAATCATCAGCTATGTAACAGTCAAATGTAGTCAGCTCAGCCAATCAGAATAAAAGTAACACTAGCCTGTAGTCAGCTCAGCCAATCAGAAGAAAAGTAATGCTAGCCTGTCGTCAGCTCAGCCAATCACAAGTCATGTAACACCTGCCTGTAGTCAGCTCAGCCAATAAGCAGTCATGTAAAACTACACTGTAGTCAGCTCAGCCAATCAGCAGCTATATAAAACTACACTGTAGTCAGCTCAGCCAATCAGCAGCTATGTAACACTCAAATGTAGTCAGCTCAGCCAATCAGCAGTCATGTAAAACTACACTATAGTAATCTCAGCAAATCAGCAGCCATGTAACAGTCAAATGTAGTCAGCTCAGCCAATCAGCAGCCATGTAACAATAGACTGGAGTCAGCTCAGCCAGTCATCAGCTATGTAACACTAGACTGTAGCCAGCTCAGCCAATCAGAAGTCATGTAACACTAGCATGTAGTCAGTTCACCCAATTAGCAGCCATGTAACATCAACCTGCAGTCAGCTCAGCCAGTCAGAGGTCATGTAACACTAGCCTGTAGTCAGCTCAGCCAATCAGCAGTCGTGTAACACTAGCCTTTAGTCAGCGCAGCCAATCAGCAGTCATATAAAACAAGCCTGTAGTGAGTTCAACCAATCAGCAGCCATGTAACACTTGCCTGTAGTCAGCTCAGCCAATCAGCAGCCATGTAACACTCAAATGTAGTGAGCTCAGCCAATCAGCAGTCATGTAACACTAGACTGTAGTCAGCTCAGCCTATCAGAAGTCATGTAACACCTGCCTGTAGTCAGCTCAGCCAATCAGCAGTCATGAAAAACTACACTGTAGTCAGCTCAGCCAATCAGCAGCCATATAACACTCAAATGTAGTCAGCTCAGCCAATCAGCAGCCATGTAACACTCAAATGTAGTCAGCTCAGCCAATCAGCAGTCATGTAAAACTACACTATAGTAATCTCAGCCAATCAGCAGCCATGTAACAGTCAAATGTAGTCAGCTCAGCCAATCAGAAGACATGTAACAATAGACTGTAGTCAGCTCAGCCAGTCAGCAGCTATGTAACAGTCAAATGTAGTCAGCTCAGCCAATCAGAATAAAAGTAACACTAGCCTGTAGTCAGCTCAGCCAATCAGAAGAAAAGTAATGCTAGCCTGTCGTCAGCTCAGCCAATCACAAGTCATGTAACACCTGCCTGTAGTCAGCTCAGCCAATAAGCAGTCATGTAAAACTACACTGTAGTCAGCTCAGCCAATCAGCAGCCATGTAACACTCAAATGTAGTCAGCTCAGCTAATCAGCAGTCATGTAAAACTACACTATAGTAATCTCAGCCAATCAGCAGCCATGTAACAGTCAAATGTAATCAGCTCAGCCAATCAGAAGTCATGTAACACTAGCATGTAGTCAGTTCACCCAATTAGCAGCCATGTAACACTAGCCTGTAGTCAGCTCAGCCAATCAGCAGTCGTGTAACACTAGCCTTTAGTCAGCGCAGCCAATCAGCAGTCATATAAAACAAGCCTGTAGTGAGTTCAACCAATCAGCAGTCATGTAACACTAGACTGTAGTCAGCTCAGCCTATCAGAAGTCATGTAACACCTGCCTGTAGTCAGCTCAGGCAATCAGCAGTCATGAAAAACTACACTGTAGTCAGCTCAGCCAATCAGCAGCCATATAACACTAAAATGTAGTCAGCTCAGCCAATCAGCAGCCATGTAACACTAACCTGCAGTCAGCTCAGCCAGTCAGAAGTCAGGTAGCACTAGCCTGTAGTCAGCTCAGCCAAACAGCAGTCGTGTAACACTCAAATGTAGTCAGCCCAGCCAATCAGCAGTCATGTAAAACTACACTATAGTAATCTCAGCCAATCAGCAGCCATGTAACAGTCAAATGTAGTCAGCTCAGCCAATCAGCAGCCATGTAACACTAGACTGTAGTCAGCTCACCCAGTCAGCAGTCATGTGACACTAGACTGTAGCCAGCTCAGCCAATCAGAAGTCATGTAACACTAGCCTGTAGTCATCTCAGGCAATCATCAGCTATGTAACAGTCAAATGTAGTCAGCTCAGCCAATCAGAATAAAAGTAACACTAGCCTGTAGTCAGCTCAGCCAATCAGAAGAAAAGTAATGCTAGCCTGTCGTCAGCTCAGCCAATCACAAGTCATGTAACACCTGCCTGTAGTCAGCTCAGCCAATAAGCAGTCATGTAAAACTACACTGTAGTCAGCTCAGCCAATCAGCAGCTATATAAAACTACACTGTAGTCAGCTCAGCCAATCAGCAGCTATGTAACACTCAAATGTAGTCAGCTCAGCCAATCAGCAGTCATGTAAAACTACACTATAGTAATCTCAGCAAATCAGCAGCCATGTAACAGTCAAATGTAGTCAGCTCAGCCAATCAGCAGCCATGTAACAATAGACTGGAGTCAGCTCAGCCAGTCATCAGCTATGTAACACTAGACTGTAGCCAGCTCAGCCAATCAGAAGTCATGTAACACTAGCATGTAGTCAGTTCACCCAATTAGCAGCCATGTAACATCAACCTGCAGTCAGCTCAGCCAGTCAGAGGTCATGTAAAACTAGCCTGTAGTCAGCTCAGCCAATCAGCAGTCGTGTAACACTAGCCTTTAGTCAGCGCAGCCAATCAGCAGTCATATAAAACAAGCCTGTAGTGAGTTCAACCAATCAGCAGCCATGTAACACTTGCCTGTAGTCAGCTCAGCCAATCAGCAGCCATGTAACACTCAAATGTAGTGAGCTCAGCCAATCAGCAGTCATGTAACACTAGACTGTAGTCAGCTCAGCCTATCAGAAGTCATGTAACACCTGCCTGTAGTCAGCTCAGCCAATCAGCAGTCATGAAAAACTACACTGTAGTCAGCTCAGCCAATCAGCAGCCATATAACACTCAAATGTAGTCAGCTCAGCCAATCAGCAGCCATGTAACACTCAAATGTAGTCAGCTCAGCCAATCAGCAGTCATGTAAAACTACACTATAGTAATCTCAGCCAATCAGCAGCCATGTAACAGTCAAATGTAGTCAGCTCAGCCAATCAGAAGACATGTAACAATAGACTGTAGTCAGCTCAGCCAGTCAGCAGCTATGTAACAGTCAAATGTAGTCAGCTCAGCCAATCAGAATAAAAGTAACACTAGCCTGTAGTCAGCTCAGCCAATCAGAAGAAAAGTAATGCTAGCCTGTCGTCAGCTCAGCCAATCACAAGTCATGTAACACCTGCCTGTAGTCAGCTCAGCCAATAAGCAGTCATGTAAAACTACACTGTAGTCAGCTCAGCCAATCAGCAGCCATGTAACACTCAAATGTAGTCAGCTCAGCTAATCAGCAGTCATGTAAAACTACACTATAGTAATCTCAGCCAATCAGCAGCCATGTAACAGTCAAATGTAATCAGCTCAGCCAATCAGAAGTCATGTAACACTAGCATGTAGTCAGTTCACCCAATTAGCAGCCATGTAACACTAGCCTGTAGTCAGCTCAGCCAATCAGCAGTCGTGTAACACTAGCCTTTAGTCAGCGCAGCCAATCAGCAGTCATATAAAACAAGCCTGTAGTGACTTCAACCAATCAGCAGTCATGTAACACTAGACTGTAGTCAGCTCAGCCTATCAGAAGTCATGTAACACCTGCCTGTAGTCAGCTCAGGCAATCAGCAGTCATGAAAAACTACACTGTAGTCAGCTCAGCCAATCAGCAGCCATATAACACTAAAATGTAGTCAGCTCAGCCAATCAGCAGCCATGTAACACTAACCTGCAGTCAGCTCACCCAGTCAGCAGTCATGTGACACTAGACTGTAGCCAGCTCAGCCAATCAGAAGTCATGTAACACTAGCCTGTAGTCATCTCAGGCAATCATCAGCTATGTAACAGTCAAATGTAGTCAGCTCAGCCAATCAGAATAAAAGTAACACTAGCCTGTAGTCAGCTCAGCCAATCAGAAGAAAAGTAATGCTAGCCTGTCGTCAGCTCAGCCAATCACAAGTCATGTAACACCTGCCTGTAGTCAGCTCAGCCAATAAGCAGTCATGTAAAACTACACTGTAGTCAGCTCAGCCAATCAGCAGCTATATAAAACTACACTGTAGTCAGCTCAGCCAATCAGCAGCTATGTAACACTCAAATGTAGTCAGCTCAGCCAATCAGCAGTCATGTAAAACTACACTATAGTAATCTCAGCAAATCAGCAGCCATGTAACAGTCAAATGTAGTCAGCTCAGCCAATCAGCAGCCATGTAACAATAGACTGGAGTCAGCTCAGCCAGTCATCAGCTATGTAACACTAGACTGTAGCCAGCTCAGCCAATCAGAAGTCATGTAACACTAGCATGTAGTCAGTTCACCCAATTAGCAGCCATGTAACATCAACCTGCAGTCAGCTCAGCCAGTCAGAGGTCATGTAACACTAGCCTGTAGTCAGCTCAGCCAATCAGCAGTCGTGTAACACTAGCCTTTAGTCAGCGCAGCCAATCAGCAGTCATATAAAACAAGCCTGTAGTGAGTTCAACCAATCAGCAGCCATGTAACACTTGCCTGTAGTCAGCTCAGCCAATCAGCAGCCATGTAACACTCAAATGTAGTGAGCTCAGCCAATCAGCAGTCATGTAACACTAGACTGTAGTCAGCTCAGCCTATCAGAAGTCATGTAACACCTGCCTGTAGTCAGCTCAGCCAATCAGCAGTCATGAAAAACTACACTGTAGTCAGCTCAGCCAATCAGCAGCCATATAACACTCAAATGTAGTCAGCTCAGCCAATCAGCAGCCATGTAACACTCAAATGTAGTCAGCTCAGCCAATCAGCAGTCATGTAAAACTACACTATAGTAATCTCAGCCAATCAGCAGCCATGTAACAGTCAAATGTAGTCAGCTCAGCCAATCAGCAGCCATGTAACACTAGACTGTAGTCAGCTCACCCAGTCAGCAGCCATGTGACACTAGACTGTAGCCAGCTCAGCCAATCAGAAGTCATGTAACACTAGCCTGTAGTCATCTCAGGCAATCATCAGCTATGTAACAGTCAAATGTAGTCAGCTCAGCCAATCAGAATAAAAGTAACACTAGCCTGTAGTCAGCTCAGCCAATCAGAAGAAAAGTAATGCTAGCCTGTCGTCAGCTCAGCCAATCACAAGTCATGTAACACCTGCCTGTAGTCAGCTCAGCCAATAAGCAGTCATGTAACACTAGCATGTAGTCAGTTCACCCAATTAGCAGCCATGTAACATCAACCTGCAGTCAGCTCAGCCAGTCAGAGGTCATCTAACACTAGCCTGTAGTCAGCTCAGCCAATCAGCAGTCGTGTAACACTAGCCTTTAGTCAGCGCAGCCAATCAGCAGTCATATAAAACAAGCCTGTAGTGAGTTCAACCAATCAGCAGCCATGTAACACTTGCCTGTAGTCAGCTAAGCCAATCAGCAGCCATGTAACACTCAAATGTAGTGAGCTCAGCCAATCAGCAGTCATGTAACACTAGACTGTAGTCAGCTCAGCCTATCAGAAGTCATGTAACACCTGCCTGTAGTCAGCTCAGCCAATCAGCAGTCATGAAAAACTACACTGTAGTCAGCTCAGCCAATCAGCAGCCATATAACACTCAAATGTAGTCAGCTCAGCCAATCAGCAGCCATGTAACACTCAAATGTAGTCAGCTCAGCCAATCAGCAGTCATGTAAAACTACACTATAGTAATCTCAGCCAATCAGCAGCCATGTAACAGTCAAATGTAGTCAGCTCAGCCAATCAGCAGCCATGTAACACTAGACTGTAGTCAGCTCACCCAGTCAGCAGCCATGTGACACTAGACTGTAGCCAGCTCAGCCAATCAGAAGTCATGTAACACTAGCCTGTAGTCATCTCAGGCAATCATCAGCTATGTAACAGTCAAATGTAGTCAGCTCAGCCAATCAGAATAAAAGTAACACTAGCCTGTAGTCAGCTCAGCCAATCAGAAGAAAAGTAATGCTAGCCTGTCGTCAGCTCAGCCATTCACAAGTCATGTAACACCTGCCTGTAGTCAGCTTAGCCAATAAGCAGTCATGTAAAACTACACTGTAGTCAGCTCAGCCAATCAGCAGCTATATAAAACTACACTGTAGTCAGCTCAGCCAATCAGCAGCTATGTAACACTCAAATGTAGTCAGCTCAGCCAATCAGCAGCCATGTAACACTCAAATGTAGTCAGCTCAGCCAATCAGCAGTCATGTAACACTAGACTGTAGTCAGCTCAGCCTATCAGAAGTCATGTAACACCTGCCTGTAGTCAGCTCAGCCAATCAGCAGTCATGAAAAACTACACTGTAGTCAGCTCAGCCAATCAGCAGCCATATAACACTCAAATGTAGTCAGCTCAGCCAATCAGCAGCCATGTAACACTCAAATGTAGTCAGCTCAGCCAATCAGCAGTCATGTAAAACTACACTATAGTAATCTCAGCCAATCAGCAGCCATGTAACAGTCAAATGTAGTCAGCTCAGCCAATCAGAAGACATGTAACAATAGACTGTAGTCAGCTCAGCCAGTCAGCAGCTATGTAACAGTCAAATGTAGTCAGCTCAGCCAATCAGAATAAAAGTAACACTAGCCTGTAGTCAGCTCAGCCAATCAGAAGAAAAGTAATGCTAGCCTGTCGTCAGCTCAGCCAATCGCAAGTCATGTAACACCTGCCTGTAGTCAGCTCAGCCAATAAGCAGTCATGTAAAACTACACTGTAGTCAGCTCAGCCAATCAGCAGCCATGTAACACTCAAATGTAGTCAGCTCAGCCAATCAGCAGTCATGTAAAACTACACTATAGTAATCTCAGCCAATCAGCAGCCATGTAACAGTCAAATGTAATCAGCTCAGCCAATCAGAAGACATGTAACAATAGACTGTAGTCAGCTCAGCCAGTCAGCAGCCATGTAACACTAGACTGTAGCCAGCTCAGCCAATCAGCAGTCATGAAAAACTACACTGTAGTCAGCTCAGCCAATCAGCAGCCATATAACACTCAAATGTAGTCAGCTCAGCCAATCAGCAGCCATGTAACACTCAAATGTAGTCAGCTCAGCCAATCAGCAGTCATGTAAAACTACACTATAGTAATCTCAGCCAATCAGCAGCCATGTAACAGTCAAATGTAGTCAGCTCAGCCAATCAGAAGACATGTAACAATAGACTGTAGTCAGCTCAGCCAGTCAGCAGCTATGTAACAGTCAAATGTAGTCAGCTCAGCCAATCAGAATAAAAGTAACACTAGCCTGTAGTCAGCTCAGCCAATCAGAAGAAAAGTAATGCTAGCCTGTCGTCAGCTCAGCCAATCACAAGTCATGTAACACCTGCCTGTAGTCAGCTCAGCCAATAAGCAGTCATGTAAAACTACACTGTAGTCAGCTCAGCCAATCAGCAGCCATGTAACACTCAAATGTAGTCAGCTCAGCTAATCAGCAGTCATGTAAAACTACACTATAGTAATCTCAGCCAATCAGCAGCCATGTAACAGTCAAATGTAATCAGCTCAGCCAATCAGAAGTCATGTAACACTAGCATGTAGTCAGTTCACCCAATTAGCAGCCATGTAACACTAGCCTGTAGTCAGCTCAGGCAATCAGCAGTCGTGTAACACTAGCCTTTAGTCAGCGCAGCCAATCAGCAGTCATATAAAACAAGCCTGTAGTGAGTTCAACCAATCAGCAGTCATGTAACACTAGACTGTAGTCAGCTCAGCCTATCAGAAGTCATGTAACACCTGCCTGTAGTCAGCTCAGGCAATCAGCAGTCATGAAAAACTACACCGTAGTCAGCTCAGCCAATCAGCAGCCATATAACACTAAAATGTAGTCAGCTCAGCCAATCAGCAGCCATGTAACACTAACCTGCAGTCAGCTCAGCCAGTCAGAAGTCAGGTAGCACTAGCCTGTAGTCAGCTCAGCCAAACAGCAGTCGTGTAACACTCAAATGTAGTCAGCCCAGCCAATCAGCAGTCATGTAAAACTACACTATAGTAATCTCAGCCAATCAGCAGCCATGTAACAGTCAAATGTAGTCAGCTCAGCCAATCAGCAGCCATGTAACACTAGACTGTAGTCAGCTCACCCAGTCAGCAGCCATGTGACACTAGACTGTAGCCAGCTCAGCCAATCAGAAGTCATGTAACACTAGCCTGTAGTCATCTCAGGCAATCATCAGCTATGTAACAGTCAAATGTAGTCAGCTCAGCCAATCAGAATAAAAGTAACACTAGCCTGTAGTCAGCTCAGCCAATCAGAAGAAAAGTAATGCTAGCCTGTCGTCAGCTCAGCCAATCACAAGTCATGTAACACCTGCCTGTAGTCAGCTCAGCCAATAAGCAGTCATGTAAAACTACACTGTAGTCAGCTCAGCCAATCAGCAGCTATATAAAACTACACTGTAGTCAGCTCAGCCAATCAGCAGCTATGTAACACTCAAATGTAGTCAGCTCAGCCAATCAGCAGTCATGTAAAACTACACTATAGTAATCTCAGCAAACCAGCAGCCATGTAACAGTCAAATGTAGTCAGCTCAGCCAATCAGCAGCCATGTAACAATAGACTGGAGTCAGCTCAGCCAGTCATCAGCTATGTAACACTAGACTGTAGCCAGCTCAGCCAATCAGAAGTCATGTAACACTAGCATGTAGTCAGTTCACCCAATAAGCAGCCATGTAACATCAACCTGCAGTCAGCTCAGCCAGTCAGAGGTCATGTAACACTAGCCTGTAGTCAGCTCAGCCAATCAGCAGTCGTGTAACACTAGCCTTTAGTCAGCGCAGCCAATCAGCAGTCATATAAAACAAGCCTGTAGTGACTTCAACCAATCAGCAGTCATGTAACACTAGACTGTAGTCAGCTCAGCCTATCAGAAGTCATGTAACACCTGCCTGTAGTCAGCTCAGCCAATCAGCAGTCATGAAAAACTACACTGTAGTCAGCTCAGCCAATCAGCAGCCATATAACACTCAAATGTAGTCAGCTCAGCCAATCAGCAGCCATGTAACACTAACCTGCAGTCAGCTCAGCCAGTCAGAAGTCAGGTAGCACTAGCCTGTAGTCAGCTCAGCCAAACAGCAGCTGTGTAACACTCAAATGTAGTCAGCCCAGCCAATCAGCAGTCATGTAAAACTACACTATAGTAATCTCAGCCAATCAGCAGCCATGTAACAGTCAAATGTAGTCAGCTCAGCCAATCAGCAGCCATGTAACACTAGACTGTAGTCAGCTCACCCAGTCAGCAGCCATGTGACACTAGACTGTAGCCAGCTCAGCCAATCAGAAGTCATGTAACACTAGCCTGTAGTCATCTCAGGCAATCATCAGCTATGTAACAGTCAAATGTAGTCAGCTCAGCCAATCAGAATAAAAGTAACACTAGCCTGTAGTCAGCTCAGCCAATCAGAAGAAAAGTAATGCTAGCCTGTCGTCAGCTCAGCCAATCACAAGTCATGTAACACCTGCCTGTAGTCAGCTCAGCCAATAAGCAGTCATGTAAAACTACACTGTAGTCAGCTCAGCCAATCAGCAGCTATATAAAACTACACTGTAGTCAGCTCAGCCAATCAGCAGCTATGTAACACTCAAATGTAGTCAGCTCAGCCAATCAGCAGCCATGTGACACTCAAATGTAGTCAGCTCAGCCAATCAGCAGTCATGTAACACTAGACTGTAGTCAGCTCAGCCTATCAGAAGTCATGTAACACCTGCCTGTAGTCAGCTCAGCCAATCAGCAGTCATGAAAAACTACACTGTAGTCAGCTCAGCCAATCAGCAGCCATATAACACTCAAATGTAGTCAGCTCAGCCAATCAGCAGCCATGTAACACTCAAATGTAGTCAGCTCAGCCAATCAGCAGTCATGTAAAACTACACTATAGTAATCTCAGCCAATCAGCAGCCATGTAACAGTCAAATGTAATCAGTTCAGCCAATCAGAAGTCATGTAACACTAGCATGTAGTCAGTTCACCCAATTAGCAGCCATGTAACACTAGCCTGTAGTCAGCTCAGCCAATCAGCAGTCGTGTAACACTAGCCTTTAGTCAGCGCAGCCAATCAGCAGTCATATAAAACAAGCCTGTAGTGACTTCAACCAATCAGCAGTCATGTAACACTAGACTGTAGTCAGCTCAGCCTATCAGAAGTCATGTAACACCTGCCTGTAGTCAGCTCAACCAATCAGCAGTCATGTAACACTAGACTGTAGTCAGCTCAGCCTATCAGAAGTCATGTAACACCTGCCTGTAGTCAGCTCAGCCAATCAGCAGTCATGAAAAACTACACTGTAGTCAGCTCAGCCAATCAGCAGCCATATAACACTCAAATGTAGTCAGCTCAGCCAATCAGCAGCCATGTAACACTAACCTGCAGTCAGCTCAGCCAGTCAGAAGTCAGGTAGCACTAGCCTGTAGTCAGCTCAGCCAAACAGCAGCTGTGTAACACTCAAATGTAGTCAGCCCAGCCAATCAGCAGTCATGTAAAACTACACTATAGTAATCTCAGCCAATCAGCAGCCATGTAACAGTCAAATGTAGTCAGCTCAGCCAATCAGCAGCCATGTAACACTAGACTGTAGTCAGCTCACCCAGTCAGCAGCCATGTGACACTAGACTGTAGCCAGCTCAGCCAATCAGAAGTCATGTAACACTAGCCTGTAGTCATCTCAGGCAATCATCAGCTATGTAACAGTCAAATGTAGTCAGCTCAGCCAATCAGAATAAAAGTAACACTAGCCTGTAGTCAGCTCAGCCAATCAGAAGAAAAGTAATGCTAGCCTGTCGTCAGCTCAGCCAATCACAAGTCATGTAACACCTGCCTGTAGTCAGCTCAGCCAATAAGCAGTCATGTAAAACTACACTGTAGTCAGCTCAGCCAATCAGCAGCTATATAAAACTACACTGTAGTCAGCTCAGCCAATCAGCAGCTATGTAACACTCAAATGTAGTCAGCTCAGCCAATCAGCAGCCATGTGACACTCAAATGTAGTCAGCTCAGCCAATCAGCAGTCATGTAACACTAGACTGTAGTCAGCTCAGCCTATCAGAAGTCATGTAACACCTGCCTGTAGTCAGCTCAGCCAATCAGCAGTCATGAAAAACTACACTGTAGTCAGCTCAGCCAATCAGCAGCCATATAACACTCAAATGTAGTCAGCTCAGCCAATCAGCAGCCATGTAACACTCAAATGTAGTCAGCTCAGCCAATCAGCAGTCATGTAAAACTACACTATAGTAATCTCAGCCAATCAGCAGCCATGTAACAGTCAAATGTAATCAGTTCAGCCAATCAGAAGTCATGTAACACTAGCATGTAGTCAGTTCACCCAATTAGCAGCCATGTAACACTAGCCTGTAGTCAGCTCAGCCAATCAGCAGTCGTGTAACACTAGCCTTTAGTCAGCGCAGCCAATCAGCAGTCATATAAAACAAGCCTGTAGTGACTTCAACCAATCAGCAGTCATGTAACACTAGACTGTAGTCAGCTCAGCCTATCAGAAGTCATGTAACACCTGCCTGTAGTCAGCTCAACCAATCAGCAGTCATGTAACACTAGACTGTAGTCAGCTCAGCCTATCAGAAGTCATGTAACACCTGCCTGTAGTCAGCTCAGCCAATCAGCAGTCATGAAAAACTACACTGTAGTCAGCTCAGCCAATCAGCAGCCATATAACACTCAAATGTAGTCAGCTCAGCCAATCAGCAGCCATGTAACACTAACCTGCAGTCAGCTCAGCCAGTCAGAAGTCAGGTAGCACTAGCCTGTAGTCAGCTCAGCCAAACAGCAGCTGTGTAACACTCAAATGTAGTCAGCCCAGCCAATCAGCAGTCATGTAAAACTACACTATAGTAATCTCAGCCAATCAGCAGCCATGTAACAGTCAAATGTAGTCAGCTCAGCCAATCAGCAGCCATGTAACACTAGACTGTAGTCAGCTCACCCAGTCAGCAGCCATGTGACACTAGACTGTAGCCAGCTCAGCCAATCAGAAGTCATGTAACACTAGCCTGTAGTCATCTCAGGCAATCATCAGCTATGTAACAGTCAAATGTAGTCAGCTCAGCCAATCAGAATAAAAGTAACACTAGCCTGTAGTCAGCTCAGCCAATCAGAAGAAAAGTAATGCTAGCCTGTCGTCAGCTCAGCCAATCACAAGTCATGTAACACCTGCCTGTAGTCAGCTCAGCCAATAAGCAGTCATGTAAAACTACACTGTAGTCAGCTCAGCCAATCAGCAGCTATATAAAACTACACTGTAGTCAGCTCAGCCAATCAGCAGCTATGTAACACTCAAATGTAGTCAGCTCAGCCAATCAGCAGCCATGTGACACTCAAATGTAGTCAGCTCAGCCTATCAGAAGTCATGTAACACCTGCCTGTAGTCAGCTCAGCCAATCAGCAGTCATGAAAAACTACACTGTAGTCAGCTCAGCCAATCAGCAGCCATATAACACTCAAATGTAGTCAGCTCAGCCAATCAGCAGCCATGTAACACTCAAATGTAGTCAGCTCAGCCAATCAGCAGTCATGTAAAACTACACTATAGTAATCTCAGCCAATCAGCAGCCATGTAACAGTCAAATGTAGTCAGCTCAGCCAATCAGAAGACATGTAACAATAGACTGTAGTCAGCTCAGCCAGTCAGCAGCTATGTAACAGTCAAATGTAGTCAGCTCAGCCAATCAGAATAAAAGTAACACTAGCCTGTAGTCAGCTCAGCCAATCAGAAGAAAAGTAATGCTAGCCTGTCGTCAGCTCAGCCAATCACAAGTCATGTAACACCTGCCTGTAGTCAGCTCAGCCAATAAGCAGTCATGTAAAACTACACTGTAGTCAGCTCAGCCAATCAGCAGCCATGTAACACTCAAATGTAGTCAGCTCAGCTAATCAGCAGTCATGTAAAACTACACTATAGTAATCTCAGCCAATCAGCAGCCATGTAACAGTCAAATGTAATCAGCTCAGCCAATCAGAAGTCATGTAACACTAGCATGTAGTCAGTTCACCCAATTAGCAGCCATGTAACACTAGCCTGTAGTCAGCTCAGCCAATCAGCAGTCGTGTAACACTAGCCTTTAGTCAGCGCAGCCAATCAGCAGTCATATAAAACAAGCCTGTAGTGAGTTCAACCAATCAGCAGTCATGTAACACTAGACTGTAGTCAGCTCAGCCTATCAGAAGTCATGTAACACCTGCCTGTAGTCAGCTCAGGCAATCAGCAGTCATGAAAAACTACACTGTAGTCAGCTCAGCCAATCAGCAGCCATATAACACTAAAATGTAGTCAGCTCAGCCAATCAGCAGCCATGTAACACTAACCTGCAGTCAGCTCAGCCAGTCAGAAGTCAGGTAGCACTAGCCTGTAGTCAGCTCAGCCAAACAGCAGTCGTGTAACACTCAAATGTAGTCAGCCCAGCCAATCAGCAGTCATGTAAAACTACACTATAGTAATCTCAGCCAATCAGCAGCCATGTAACAGTCAAATGTAGTCAGCTCAGCCAATCAGCAGCCATGTAACACTAGACTGTAGTCAGCTCACCCAGTCAGCAGTCATGTGACACTAGACTGTAGCCAGCTCAGCCAATCAGAAGTCATGTAACACTAGCCTGTAGTCATCTCAGGCAATCATCAGCTATGTAACAGTCAAATGTAGTCAGCTCAGCCAATCAGCAGCCATGTAACACTCAAATGTAGTCAGCTCAGCCAATCAGCAGTCATGTAAAACTACACTATAGTAATCTCAGCCAATCAGCAGCCATGTAACAGTCAAATGTAGTCAGCTCAGCCAATCAGAAGACATGTAACAATAGACTGTAGTCAGCTCAGCCAGTCAGCAGCTATGTAACAGTCAAATGTAGTCAGCTCAGCCAATCAGAATAAAAGTAACACTAGCCTGTAGTCAGCTCAGCCAATCAGAAGAAAAGTAATGCTAGCCTGTCGTCAGCTCAGCCAATCACAAGTCATGTAACACCTGCCTGTAGTCAGCTCAGCCAATAAGCAGTCATGTAAAACTACACTGTAGTCAGCTCAGCCAATCAGCAGCTATATAAAACTACACTGTAGTCAGCTCAGCCAATCAGCAGCTATGTAACACTCAAATGTAGTCAGCTCAGCCAATCAGCAGTCATGTAAAACTACACTATAGTAATCTCAGCAAATCAGCAGCCATGTAACAGTCAAATGTAGTCAGCTCAGCCAATCAGCAGCCATGTAACAATAGACTGGAGTCAGCTCAGCCAGTCATCAGCTATGTAACACTAGACTGTAGCCAGCTCAGCCAATCAGAAGTCATGTAACACTAGCATGTAGTCAGTTCACCCAATTAGCAGCCATGTAACATCAACCTGCAGTCAGCTCAGCCAGTCAGAGGTCATGTAACACTAGCCTGTAGTCAGCTCAGCCAATCAGCAGTCGTGTAACACTAGCCTTTAGTCAGCGCAGCCAATCAGCAGTCATATAAAACAAGCCTGTAGTGAGTTCAACCAATCAGCAGCCATGTAACACTTGCCTGTAGTCAGCTCAGCCAATCAGCAGCCATGTAACACTCAAATGTAGTGAGCTCAGCCAATCAGCAGTCATGTAACACTAGACTGTAGTCAGCTCAGCCTATCAGAAGTCATGTAACACCTGCCTGTAGTCAGCTCAGCCAATCAGCAGTCATGAAAAACTACACTGTAGTCAGCTCAGCCAATCAGCAGCCATATAACACTCAAATGTAGTCAGCTCAGCCAATCAGCAGCCATGTAACACTCAAATGTAGTCAGCTCAGCCAATCAGCAGTCATGTAAAACTACACTATAGTAATCTCAGCCAATCAGCAGCCATGTAACAGTCAAATGTAGTCAGCTCAGCCAATCAGAAGACATGTAACAATAGACTGTAGTCAGCTCAGCCAGTCAGCAGCTATGTAACAGTCAAATGTAGTCAGCTCAGCCAATCAGAATAAAAGTAACACTAGCCTGTAGTCAGCTCAGCCAATCAGAAGAAAAGTAATGCTAGCCTGTCGTCAGCTCAGCCAATCACAAGTCATGTAACACCTGCCTGTAGTCAGCTCAGCCAATAAGCAGTCATGTAAAACTACACTGTAGTCAGCTCAGCCAATCAGCAGCCATGTAACACTCAAATGTAGTCAGCTCAGCTAATCAGCAGTCATGTAAAACTACACTATAGTAATCTCAGCCAATCAGCAGCCATGTAACAGTCAAATGTAATCAGCTCAGCCAATCAGAAGTCATGTAACACTAGCATGTAGTCAGTTCACCCAATTAGCAGCCATGTAACACTAGCCTGTAGTCAGCTCAGCCAATCAGCAGTCGTGTAACACTAGCCTTTAGTCAGCGCAGCCAATCAGCAGTCATATAAAACAAGCCTGTAGTGACTTCAACCAATCAGCAGTCATGTAACACTAGACTGTAGTCAGCTCAGCCTATCAGAAGTCATGTAACACCTGCCTGTAGTCAGCTCAGGCAATCAGCAGTCATGAAAAACTACACTGTAGTCAGCTCAGCCAATCAGCAGCCATATAACACTAAAATGTAGTCAGCTCAGCCAATCAGCAGCCATGTAACACTAACCTGCAGTCAGCTCACCCAGTCAGCAGTCATGTGACACTAGACTGTAGCCAGCTCAGCCAATCAGAAGTCATGTAACACTAGCCTGTAGTCATCTCAGGCAATCATCAGCTATGTAACAGTCAAATGTAGTCAGCTCAGCCAATCAGAATAAAAGTAACACTAGCCTGTAGTCAGCTCAGCCAATCAGAAGAAAAGTAATGCTAGCCTGTCGTCAGCTCAGCCAATCACAAGTCATGTAACACCTGCCTGTAGTCAGCTCAGCCAATAAGCAGTCATGTAAAACTACACTGTAGTCAGCTCAGCCAATCAGCAGCTATATAAAACTACACTGTAGTCAGCTCAGCCAATCAGCAGCTATGTAACACTCAAATGTAGTCAGCTCAGCCAATCAGCAGTCATGTAAAACTACACTATAGTAATCTCAGCAAATCAGCAGCCATGTAACAGTCAAATGTAGTCAGCTCAGCCAATCAGCAGCCATGTAACAATAGACTGGAGTCAGCTCAGCCAGTCATCAGCTATGTAACACTAGACTGTAGCCAGCTCAGCCAATCAGAAGTCATGTAACACTAGCATGTAGTCAGTTCACCCAATTAGCAGCCATGTAACATCAACCTGCAGTCAGCTCAGCCAGTCAGAGGTCATGTAACACTAGCCTGTAGTCAGCTCAGCCAATCAGCAGTCGTGTAACACTAGCCTTTAGTCAGCGCAGCCAATCAGCAGTCATATAAAACAAGCCTGTAGTGAGTTCAACCAATCAGCAGCCATGTAACACTTGCCTGTAGTCAGCTCAGCCAATCAGCAGCCATGTAACACTCAAATGTAGTGAGCTCAGCCAATCAGCAGTCATGTAACACTAGACTGTAGTCAGCTCAGCCTATCAGAAGTCATGTAACACCTGCCTGTAGTCAGCTCAGCCAATCAGCAGTCATGAAAAACTACACTGTAGTCAGCTCAGCCAATCAGCAGCCATATAACACTCAAATGTAGTCAGCTCAGCCAATCAGCAGCCATGTAACACTCAAATGTAGTCAGCTCAGCCAATCAGCAGTCATGTAAAACTACACTATAGTAATCTCAGCCAATCAGCAGCCATGTAACAGTCAAATGTAGTCAGCTCAGCCAATCAGCAGCCATGTAACACTAGACTGTAGTCAGCTCACCCAGTCAGCAGCCATGTGACACTAGACTGTAGCCAGCTCAGCCAATCAGAAGTCATGTAACACTAGCCTGTAGTCATCTCAGGCAATCATCAGCTATGTAACAGTCAAATGTAGTCAGCTCAGCCAATCAGAATAAAAGTAACACTAGCCTGTAGTCAGCTCAGCCAATCAGAAGAAAAGTAATGCTAGCCTGTCGTCAGCTCAGCCAATCACAAGTCATGTAACACCTGCCTGTAGTCAGCTCAGCCAATAAGCAGTCATGTAACACTAGCATGTAGTCAGTTCACCCAATTAGCAGCCATGTAACATCAACCTGCAGTCAGCTCAGCCAGTCAGAGGTCATCTAACACTAGCCTGTAGTCAGCTCAGCCAATCAGCAGTCGTGTAACACTAGCCTTTAGTCAGCGCAGCCAATCAGCAGTCATATAAAACAAGCCTGTAGTGAGTTCAACCAATCAGCAGCCATGTAACACTTGCCTGTAGTCAGCTAAGCCAATCAGCAGCCATTTAACACTCAAATGTAGTGAGCTCAGCCAATCAGCAGTCATGTAACACTAGACTGTAGTCAGCTCAGCCTATCAGAAGTCATGTAACACCTGCCTGTAGTCAGCTCAGCCAATCAGCAGTCATGAAAAACTACACTGTAGTCAGCTCAGCCAATCAGCAGCCATATAACACTCAAATGTAGTCAGCTCAGCCAATCAGCAGCCATGTAACACTCAAATGTAGTCAGCTCAGCCAATCAGCAGTCATGTAAAACTACACTATAGTAATCTCAGCCAATCAGCAGCCATGTAACAGTCAAATGTAGTCAGCTCAGCCAATCAGCAGCCATGTAACACTAGACTGTAGTCAGCTCACCCAGTCAGCAGCCATGTGACACTAGACTGTAGCCAGCTCAGCCAATCAGAAGTCATGTAACACTAGCCTGTAGTCATCTCAGGCAATCATCAGCTATGTAACAGTCAAATGTAGTCAGCTCAGCCAATCAGAATAAAAGTAACACTAGCCTGTAGTCAGCTCAGCCAATCAGAAGAAAAGTAATGCTAGCCTGTCGTCAGCTCAGCCATTCACAAGTCATGTAACACCTGCCTGTAGTCAGCTTAGCCAATAAGCAGTCATGTAAAACTACACTGTAGTCAGCTCAGCCAATCAGCAGCTATATAAAACTACACTGTAGTCAGCTCAGCCAATCAGCAGCTATGTAACACTCAAATGTAGTCAGCTCAGCCAATCAGCAGCCATGTAACACTCAAATGTAGTCAGCTCAGCCAATCAGCAGTCATGTAACACTAGACTGTAGTCAGCTCAGCCTATCAGAAGTCATGTAACACCTGCCTGTAGTCAGCTCAGCCAATCAGCAGTCATGAAAAACTACACTGTAGTCAGCTCAGCCAATCAGCAGCCATATAACACTCAAATGTAGTCAGCTCAGCCAATCAGCAGCCATGTAACACTCAAATGTAGTCAGCTCAGCCAATCAGCAGTCATGTAAAACTACACTATAGTAATCTCAGCCAATCAGCAGCCATGTAACAGTCAAATGTAGTCAGCTCAGCCAATCAGAAGACATGTAACAATAGACTGTAGTCAGCTCAGCCAGTCAGCAGCTATGTAACAGTCAAATGTAGTCAGCTCAGCCAATCAGAATAAAAGTAACACTAGCCTGTAGTCAGCTCAGCCAATCAGAAGAAAAGTAATGCTAGCCTGTCGTCAGCTCAGCCAATCGCAAGTCATGTAACACCTGCCTGTAGTCAGCTCAGCCAATAAGCAGTCATGTAAAACTACACTGTAGTCAGCTCAGCCAATCAGCAGCCATGTAACACTCAAATGTAGTCAGCTCAGCCAATCAGCAGTCATGTAAAACTACACTATAGTAATCTCAGCCAATCAGCAGCCATGTAACAGTCAAATGTAATCAGCT
The DNA here is from genome assembly GCF_048128805.1 of Centroberyx gerrardi. NCBI lineage: Eukaryota > Metazoa > Chordata > Actinopteri > Beryciformes > Berycidae > Centroberyx > Centroberyx gerrardi. The sequence continues at coordinate 491,610 of NW_027605187.1, forward strand.
CAGCCAATCAGAAGACATGTAACAATAGACTGTAGTCAGCTCAGCCAGTCAGCAGCCATGTAACACTAGACTGTAGCCAGCTCAGCCAATCAGCAGTCATGAAAAACTACACTGTAGTCAGCTCAGCCAATCAGCAGCCATATAACACTCAAATGTAGTCAGCTCAGCCAATCAGCAGCCATGTAACACTCAAATGTAGTCAGCTCAGCCAATCAGCAGTCATGTAAAACTACACTATAGTAATCTCAGCCAATCAGCAGCCATGTAACAGTCAAATGTAGTCAGCTCAGCCAATCAGAAGACATGTAACAATAGACTGTAGTCAGCTCAGCCAGTCAGCAGCTATGTAACAGTCAAATGTAGTCAGCTCAGCCAATCAGAATAAAAGTAACACTAGCCTGTAGTCAGCTCAGCCAATCAGAAGAAAAGTAATGCTAGCCTGTCGTCAGCTCAGCCAATCACAAGTCATGTAACACCTGCCTGTAGTCAGCTCAGCCAATAAGCAGTCATGTAAAACTACACTGTAGTCAGCTCAGCCAATCAGCAGCCATGTAACACTCAAATGTAGTCAGCTCAGCTAATCAGCAGTCATGTAAAACTACACTATAGTAATCTCAGCCAATCAGCAGCCATGTAACAGTCAAATGTAATCAGCTCAGCCAATCAGAAGTCATGTAACACTAGCATGTAGTCAGTTCACCCAATTAGCAGCCATGTAACACTAGCCTGTAGTCAGCTCAGGCAATCAGCAGTCGTGTAACACTAGCCTTTAGTCAGCGCAGCCAATCAGCAGTCATATAAAACAAGCCTGTAGTGAGTTCAACCAATCAGCAGTCATGTAACACTAGACTGTAGTCAGCTCAGCCTATCAGAAGTCATGTAACACCTGCCTGTAGTCAGCTCAGGCAATCAGCAGTCATGAAAAACTACACCGTAGTCAGCTCAGCCAATCAGCAGCCATATAACACTAAAATGTAGTCAGCTCAGCCAATCAGCAGCCATGTAACACTAACCTGCAGTCAGCTCAGCCAGTCAGAAGTCAGGTAGCACTAGCCTGTAGTCAGCTCAGCCAAACAGCAGTCGTGTAACACTCAAATGTAGTCAGCCCAGCCAATCAGCAGTCATGTAAAACTACACTATAGTAATCTCAGCCAATCAGCAGCCATGTAACAGTCAAATGTAGTCAGCTCAGCCAATCAGCAGCCATGTAACACTAGACTGTAGTCAGCTCACCCAGTCAGCAGCCATGTGACACTAGACTGTAGCCAGCTCAGCCAATCAGAAGTCATGTAACACTAGCCTGTAGTCATCTCAGGCAATCATCAGCTATGTAACAGTCAAATGTAGTCAGCTCAGCCAATCAGAATAAAAGTAACACTAGCCTGTAGTCAGCTCAGCCAATCAGAAGAAAAGTAATGCTAGCCTGTCGTCAGCTCAGCCAATCACAAGTCATGTAACACCTGCCTGTAGTCAGCTCAGCCAATAAGCAGTCATGTAAAACTACACTGTAGTCAGCTCAGCCAATCAGCAGCTATATAAAACTACACTGTAGTCAGCTCAGCCAATCAGCAGCTATGTAACACTCAAATGTAGTCAGCTCAGCCAATCAGCAGTCATGTAAAACTACACTATAGTAATCTCAGCAAACCAGCAGCCATGTAACAGTCAAATGTAGTCAGCTCAGCCAATCAGCAGCCATGTAACAATAGACTGGAGTCAGCTCAGCCAGTCATCAGCTATGTAACACTAGACTGTAGCCAGCTCAGCCAATCAGAAGTCATGTAACACTAGCATGTAGTCAGTTCACCCAATAAGCAGCCATGTAACATCAACCTGCAGTCAGCTCAGCCAGTCAGAGGTCATGTAACACTAGCCTGTAGTCAGCTCAGCCAATCAGCAGTCGTGTAACACTAGCCTTTAGTCAGCGCAGCCAATCAGCAGTCATATAAAACAAGCCTGTAGTGACTTCAACCAATCAGCAGTCATGTAACACTAGACTGTAGTCAGCTCAGCCTATCAGAAGTCATGTAACACCTGCCTGTAGTCAGCTCAGCCAATCAGCAGTCATGAAAAACTACACTGTAGTCAGCTCAGCCAATCAGCAGCCATATAACACTCAAATGTAGTCAGCTCAGCCAATCAGCAGCCATGTAACACTAACCTGCAGTCAGCTCAGCCAGTCAGAAGTCAGGTAGCACTAGCCTGTAGTCAGCTCAGCCAAACAGCAGCTGTGTAACACTCAAATGTAGTCAGCCCAGCCAATCAGCAGTCATGTAAAACTACACTATAGTAATCTCAGCCAATCAGCAGCCATGTAACAGTCAAATGTAGTCAGCTCAGCCAATCAGCAGCCATGTAACACTAGACTGTAGTCAGCTCACCCAGTCAGCAGCCATGTGACACTAGACTGTAGCCAGCTCAGCCAATCAGAAGTCATGTAACACTAGCCTGTAGTCATCTCAGGCAATCATCAGCTATGTAACAGTCAAATGTAGTCAGCTCAGCCAATCAGAATAAAAGTAACACTAGCCTGTAGTCAGCTCAGCCAATCAGAAGAAAAGTAATGCTAGCCTGTCGTCAGCTCAGCCAATCACAAGTCATGTAACACCTGCCTGTAGTCAGCTCAGCCAATAAGCAGTCATGTAAAACTACACTGTAGTCAGCTCAGCCAATCAGCAGCTATATAAAACTACACTGTAGTCAGCTCAGCCAATCAGCAGCTATGTAACACTCAAATGTAGTCAGCTCAGCCAATCAGCAGCCATGTGACACTCAAATGTAGTCAGCTCAGCCAATCAGCAGTCATGTAACACTAGACTGTAGTCAGCTCAGCCTATCAGAAGTCATGTAACACCTGCCTGTAGTCAGCTCAGCCAATCAGCAGTCATGAAAAACTACACTGTAGTCAGCTCAGCCAATCAGCAGCCATATAACACTCAAATGTAGTCAGCTCAGCCAATCAGCAGCCATGTAACACTCAAATGTAGTCAGCTCAGCCAATCAGCAGTCATGTAAAACTACACTATAGTAATCTCAGCCAATCAGCAGCCATGTAACAGTCAAATGTAATCAGTTCAGCCAATCAGAAGTCATGTAACACTAGCATGTAGTCAGTTCACCCAATTAGCAGCCATGTAACACTAGCCTGTAGTCAGCTCAGCCAATCAGCAGTCGTGTAACACTAGCCTTTAGTCAGCGCAGCCAATCAGCAGTCATATAAAACAAGCCTGTAGTGACTTCAACCAATCAGCAGTCATGTAACACTAGACTGTAGTCAGCTCAGCCTATCAGAAGTCATGTAACACCTGCCTGTAGTCAGCTCAGCCAATCAGCAGTCATGAAAAACTACACTGTAGTCAGCTCAGCCAATCAGCAGCCATATAACACTCAAATGTAGTCAGCTCAGCCAATCAGCAGCCATGTAACACTAACCTGCAGTCAGCTCAGCCAGTCAGAAGTCAGGTAGCACTAGCCTGTAGTCAGCTCAGCCAAACAGCAGCTGTGTAACACTCAAATGTAGTCAGCCCAGCCAATCAGCAGTCATGTAAAACTACACTATAGTAATCTCAGCCAATCAGCAGCCATGTAACAGTCAAATGTAGTCAGCTCAGCCAATCAGCAGCCATGTAACACTAGACTGTAGTCAGCTCACCCAGTCAGCAGCCATGTGACACTAGACTGTAGCCAGCTCAGCCAATCAGAAGTCATGTAACACTAGCCTGTAGTCATCTCAGGCAATCATCAGCTATGTAACAGTCAAATGTAGTCAGCTCAGCCAATCAGAATAAAAGTAACACTAGCCTGTAGTCAGCTCAGCCAATCAGAAGAAAAGTAATGCTAGCCTGTCGTCAGCTCAGCCAATCACAAGTCATGTAACACCTGCCTGTAGTCAGCTCAGCCAATAAGCAGTCATGTAAAACTACACTGTAGTCAGCTCAGCCAATCAGCAGCTATATAAAACTACACTGTAGTCAGCTCAGCCAATCAGCAGCTATGTAACACTCAAATGTAGTCAGCTCAGCCAATCAGCAGCCATGTGACACTCAAATGTAGTCAGCTCAGCCAATCAGCAGTCATGTAACACTAGACTGTAGTCAGCTCAGCCTATCAGAAGTCATGTAACACCTGCCTGTAGTCAGCTCAGCCAATCAGCAGTCATGAAAAACTACACTGTAGTCAGCTCAGCCAATCAGCAGCCATATAACACTCAAATGTAGTCAGCTCAGCCAATCAGCAGCCATGTAACACTCAAATGTAGTCAGCTCAGCCAATCAGCAGTCATGTAAAACTACACTATAGTAATCTCAGCCAATCAGCAGCCATGTAACAGTCAAATGTAATCAGTTCAGCCAATCAGAAGTCATGTAACACTAGCATGTAGTCAGTTCACCCAATTAGCAGCCATGTAACACTAGCCTGTAGTCAGCTCAGCCAATCAGCAGTCGTGTAACACTAGCCTTTAGTCAGCGCAGCCAATCAGCAGTCATATAAAACAAGCCTGTAGTGACTTCAACCAATCAGCAGTCATGTAACACTAGACTGTAGTCAGCTCAGCCTATCAGAAGTCATGTAACACCTGCCTGTAGTCAGCTCAGCCAATCAGCAGTCATGAAAAACTACACTGTAGTCAGCTCAGCCAATCAGCAGCCATATAACACTCAAATGTAGTCAGCTCAGCCAATCAGCAGCCATGTAACACTAACCTGCAGTCAGCTCAGCCAGTCAGAAGTCAGGTAGCACTAGCCTGTAGTCAGCTCAGCCAAACAGCAGCTGTGTAACACTCAAATGTAGTCAGCCCAGCCAATCAGCAGTCATGTAAAACTACACTATAGTAATCTCAGCCAATCAGCAGCCATGTAACAGTCAAATGTAGTCAGCTCAGCCAATCAGCAGCCATGTAACACTAGACTGTAGTCAGCTCACCCAGTCAGCAGCCATGTGACACTAGACTGTAGCCAGCTCAGCCAATCAGAAGTCATGTAACACTAGCCTGTAGTCATCTCAGGCAATCATCAGCTATGTAACAGTCAAATGTAGTCAGCTCAGCCAATCAGAATAAAAGTAACACTAGCCTGTAGTCAGCTCAGCCAATCAGAAGAAAAGTAATGCTAGCCTGTCGTCAGCTCAGCCAATCACAAGTCATGTAACACCTGCCTGTAGTCAGCTCAGCCAATAAGCAGTCATGTAAAACTACACTGTAGTCAGCTCAGCCAATCAGCAGCTATATAAAACTACACTGTAGTCAGCTCAGCCAATCAGCAGCTATGTAACACTCAAATGTAGTCAGCTCAGCCAATCAGCAGCCATGTGACACTCAAATGTAGTCAGCTCAGCCAATCAGCAGTCATGTAACACTAGACTGTAGTCAGCTCAGCCTATCAGAAGTCATGTAACACCTGCCTGTAGTCAGCTCAGCCAATCAGCAGTCATGAAAAACTACACTGTAGTCAGCTCAGCCAATCAGCAGCCATATAACACTCAAATGTAGTCAGCTCAGCCAATCAGCAGCCATGTAACACTCAAATGTAGTCAGCTCAGCCAATCAGCAGTCATGTAAAACTACACTATAGTAATCTCAGCCAATCAGCAGCCATGTAACAGTCAAATGTAATCAGTTCAGCCAATCAGAAGTCATGTAACACTAGCATGTAGTCAGTTCACCCAATTAGCAGCCATGTAACACTAGCCTGTAGTCAGCTCAGCCAATCAGCAGTCGTGTAACACTAGCCTTTAGTCAGCGCAGCCAATCAGCAGTCATATAAAACAAGCCTGTAGTGACTTCAACCAATCAGCAGTCATGTAACACTAGACTGTAGTCAGCTCAGCCTATCAGAAGTCATGTAACACCTGCCTGTAGTCAGCTCAGCCAATCAGCAGTCATGAAAAACTACACTGTAGTCAGCTCAGCCAATCAGCAGCCATATAACACTCAAATGTAGTCAGCTCAGCCAATCAGCAGCCATGTAACACTAACCTGCAGTCAGCTCAGCCAGTCAGAAGTCAGGTAGCACTAGCCTGTAGTCAGCTCAGCCAAACAGCAGCTGTGTAACACTCAAATGTAGTCAGCCCAGCCAATCAGCAGTCATGTAAAACTACACTATAGTAATCTCAGCCAATCAGCAGCCATGTAACAGTCAAATGTAGTCAGCTCAGCCAATCAGCAGCCATGTAACACTAGACTGTAGTCAGCTCACCCAGTCAGCAGCCATGTGACACTAGACTGTAGCCAGCTCAGCCAATCAGAAGTCATGTAACACTAGCCTGTAGTCATCTCAGGCAATCATCAGCTATGTAACAGTCAAATGTAGTCAGCTCAGCCAATCAGAATAAAAGTAACACTAGCCTGTAGTCAGCTCAGCCAATCAGAAGAAAAGTAATGCTAGCCTGTCGTCAGCTCAGCCAATCACAAGTCATGTAACACCTGCCTGTAGTCAGCTCAGCCAATAAGCAGTCATGTAAAACTACACTGTAGTCAGCTCAGCCAATCAGCAGCTATATAAAACTACACTGTAGTCAGCTCAGCCAATCAGCAGCTATGTAACACTCAAATGTAGTCAGCTCAGCCAATCAGCAGCCATGTGACACTCAAATGTAGTCAGCTCAGCCAATCAGCAGTCATGTAACACTAGACTGTAGTCAGCTCAGCCTATCAGAAGTCATGTAACACCTGCCTGTAGTCAGCTCAGCCAATCAGCAGTCATGAAAAACTACACTGTAGTCAGCTCAGCCAATCAGCAGCCATATAACACTCAAATGTAGTCAGCTCAGCCAATCAGCAGCCATGTAACACTCAAATGTAGTCAGCTCAGCCAATCAGCAGTCATGTAAAACTACACTATAGTAATCTCAGCCAATCAGCAGCCATGTAACAGTCAAATGTAATCAGTTCAGCCAATCAGAAGTCATGTAACACTAGCATGTAGTCAGTTCACCCAATTAGCAGCCATGTAACACTAGCCTGTAGTCAGCTCAGCCAATCAGCAGTCGTGTAACACTAGCCTTTAGTCAGCGCAGCCAATCAGCAGTCATATAAAACAAGCCTGTAGTGACTTCAACCAATCAGCAGTCATGTAACACTAGACTGTAGTCAGCTCAGCCTATCAGAAGTCATGTAACACCTGCCTGTAGTCAGCTCAGCCAATCAGCAGTCATGAAAAACTACACTGTAGTCAGCTCAGCCAATCAGCAGCCATATAACACTCAAATGTAGTCAGCTCAGCCAATCAGCAGCCATGTAACACTCAAATGTAGTCAGCTCAGCCAATCAGCAGTCATGTAAAACTACACTATAGTAATCTCAGCCAATCAGCAGCCATGTAACAGTCAAATGTAATCAGTTCAGCCAATCAGAAGTCATGTAACACTAGCATGTAGTCAGTTCACCCAATTAGCAGCCATGTAACACTAGCCTGTAGTCAGCTCAGCCAATCAGCAGTCGTGTAACACTAGCCTTTAGTCAGCGCAGCCAATCAGCAGTCATATAAAACAAGCCTGTAGTGACTTCAACCAATCAGCAGTCATGTAACACTAGACTGTAGTCAGCTCAGCCTATCAGAAGTCATGTAACACCTGCCTGTAGTCAGCTCAGCCAATCAGCAGTCATGAAAAACTACACTGTAGTCAGCTCAGCCAATCAGCAGCCATATAACACTCAAATGTAGTCAGCTCAGCCAATCAGCAGCCATGTAACACTCAAATGTAGTCAGCTCAGCCAATCAGCAGTCATGTAAAACTACACTATAGTAATCTCAGCCAATCAGCAGCCATGTAACAGTCAAATGTAATCAGTTCAGCCAATCAGAAGTCATGTAACACTAGCATGTAGTCAGTTCACCCAATTAGCAGCCATGTAACACTAGCCTGTAGTCAGCTCAGCCAATCAGCAGTCGTGTAACACTAGCCTTTAGTCAGCGCAGCCAATCAGCAGTCATATAAAACAAGCCTGTAGTGACTTCAACCAATCAGCAGTCATGTAACACTAGACTGTAGTCAGCTCAGCCTATCAGAAGTCATGTAACACCTGCCTGTAGTCAGCTCAGCCAATCAGCAGTCATGAAAAACTACACTGTAGTCAGCTCAGCCAATCAGCAGCCATATAACACTCAAATGTAGTCAGCTCAGCCAATCAGCAGCCATGTAACACTAACCTGCAGTCAGCTCAGCCAGTCAGAAGTCAGGTAGCACTAGCCTGTAGTCAGCTCAGCCAAACAGCAGCTGTGTAACACTCAAATGTAGTCAGCCCAGCCAATCAGCAGTCATGTAAAACTACACTATAGTAATCTCAGCCAATCAGCAGCCATGTAACAGTCAAATGTAGTCAGCTCAGCCAATCAGCAGCCATGTAACACTAGACTGTAGTCAGCTCACCCAGTCAGCAGCCATGTGACACTAGACTGTAGCCAGCTCAGCCAATCAGAAGTCATGTAACACTAGCCTGTAGTCATCTCAGGCAATCATCAGCTATGTAACAGTCAAATGTAGTCAGCTCAGCCAATCAGAATAAAAGTAACACTAGCCTGTAGTCAGCTCAGCCAATCAGAAGAAAAGTAATGCTAGCCTGTCGTCAGCTCAGCCAATCACAAGTCATGTAACACCTGCCTGTAGTCAGCTCAGCCAATAAGCAGTCATGTAAAACTACACTGTAGTCAGCTCAGCCAATCAGCAGCTATATAAAACTACACTGTAGTCAGCTCAGCCAATCAGCAGCTATGTAACACTCAAATGTAGTCAGCTCAGCCAATCAGCAGCCATGTGACACTCAAATGTAGTCAGCTCAGCCAATCAGCAGTCATGTAACACTAGACTGTAGTCAGCTCAGCCTATCAGAAGTCATGTAACACCTGCCTGTAGTCAGCTCAGCCAATCAGCAGTCATGAAAAACTACACTGTAGTCAGCTCAGCCAATCAGCAGCCATATAACACTCAAATGTAGTCAGCTCAGCCAATCAGCAGCCATGTAACACTCAAATGTAGTCAGCTCAGCCAATCAGCAGTCATGTAAAACTACACTATAGTAATCTCAGCCAATCAGCAGCCATGTAACAGTCAAATGTAATCAGTTCAGCCAATCAGAAGTCATGTAACACTAGCATGTAGTCAGTTCACCCAATTAGCAGCCATGTAACACTAGCCTGTAGTCAGCTCAGGCAATCAGCAGTCGTGTAACACTAGCCTTTAGTCAGCGCAGCCAATCAGCAGTCATATAAAACAAGCCTGTAGTGACTTCAACCAATCAGCAGTCATGTAACACTAGACTGTAGTCAGCTCAGCCTATCAGAAGTCATGTAACACCTGCCTGTAGTCAGCTCAGCCAATCAGCAGTCATGAAAAACTACACTGTAGTCAGCTCAGCCAATCAGCAGCCATATAACACTCAAATGTAGTCAGCTCAGCCAATCAGCAGCCATGTAACACTAACCTGCAGTCAGCTCAGCCAGTCAGAAGTCAGGTAGCACTAGCCTGTAGTCAGCTCAGCCAAACAGCAGCTGTGTAACACTCAAATGTAGTCAGCCCTGCCAATCAGCAGTCATGTAAAACTACACTATAGTAATCTCAGCCAATCAGCAGCCATGTAACAGTCAAATGTAGTCAGCTCAGCCAATCAGCAGCCATGTAACACTAGACTGTAGTCAGCTCACCCAGTCAGCAGCCATGTGACACTAGACTGTAGCCAGCTCAGCCAATCAGAAGTCATGTAACACTAGCCTGTAGTCATCTCAGGCAATCATCAGCTATGTAACAGTCAAATGTAGTCAGCTCAGCCAATCAGAATAAAAGTAACACTAGCCTGTAGTCAGCTCAGCCAATCAGAAGAAAAGTAATGCTAGCCTGTCGTCAGCTCAGCCAATCACAAGTCATGTAACACCTGCCTGTAGTCAGCTCAGCCAATAAGCAGTCATGTAAAACTACACTGTAGTCAGCTCAGCCAATCAGCAGCTATATAAAACTACACTGTAGTCAGCTCAGCCAATCAGCAGCTATGTAACACTCAAATGTAGTCAGCTCAGCCAATCAGCAGCCATGTGACACTCAAATGTAGTCAGCTCAGCCAATCAGCAGTCATGTAACACTAGACTGTAGTCAGCTCAGCCTATCAGAAGTCATGTAACACCTGCCTGTAGTCAGCTCAGCCAATCAGCAGTCATGAAAAACTACACTGTAGTCAGCTCAGCCAATCAGCAGCCATATAACACTCAAATGTAGTCAGCTCAGCCAATCAGCAGCCATGTAACACTCAAATGTAGTCAGCTCAGCCAATCAGCAGTCATGTAAAACTACACTATAGTAATCTCAGCCAATCAGCAGCCATGTAACAGTCAAATGTAATCAGTTCAGCCAATCAGAAGTCATGTAACACTAGCATGTAGTCAGTTCACCCAATTAGCAGCCATGTAACACTAGCCTGTAGTCAGCTCAGCCAATCAGCAGTCGTGTAACACTAGCCTTTAGTCAGCGCAGCCAATCAGCAGTCATATAAAACAAGCCTGTAGTGACTTCAACCAATCAGCAGTCATGTAACACTAGACTGTAGTCAGCTCAGCCTATCAGAAGTCATGTAACACCTGCCTGTAGTCAGCTCAGCCAATCAGCAGTCATGAAAAACTACACTGTAGTCAGCTCAGCCAATCAGCAGCCATATAACACTCAAATGTAGTCAGCTCAGCCAATCAGCAGCCATGTAACACTCAAATGTAGTCAGCTCAGCCAATCAGCAGTCATGTAAAACTACACTATAGTAATCTCAGCCAATCAGCAGCCATGTAACAGTCAAATGTAATCAGTTCAGCCAATCAGAAGTCATGTAACACTAGCATGTAGTCAGTTCACCCAATTAGCAGCCATGTAACACTAGCCTGTAGTCAGCTCAGCCAATCAGCAGTCGTGTAACACTAGCCTTTAGTCAGCGCAGCCAATCAGCAGTCATATAAAACAAGCCTGTAGTGACTTCAACCAATCAGCAGTCATGTAACACTAGACTGTAGTCAGCTCAGCCTATCAGAAGTCATGTAACACCTGCCTGTAGTCAGCTCAGGCAATCAGCAGTCATGAAAAACTACACTGTAGTCAGCTCAGCCAATCAGCAGCCATATAACACTCAAATGTAGTCAGCTCAGCCAATCAGCAGCCATGTAACACTAACCTGCAGTCAGCTCAGCCAGTCAGAAGTCAGGTAGCACTAGCCTGTAGTCAGCTCAGCCAAACAGCAGTCGTGTAACACTCAAATGTAGTCAGCCCAGCCAATCAGCAGTCATGTAAAACTACACTATAGTAATCTCAGCCAATCAGCAGCCATGTAACAGTCAAATGTAGTCAGCTCAGCCAATCAGCAGCCATGTAACACTAGACTGTAGTCAGCTCACCCAGTCAGCAGCCATGTGACACTAGACTGTAGCCAGCTCAGCCAATCAGAAGTCATGTAACACTAGCCTGTAGTCATCTCAGGCAATCATCAGCTATGTAACAGTCAAATGTAGTCAGCTCAGCCAATCAGAATAAAAGTAACACTAGCCTGTAGTCAGCTCAGCCAATCAGAAGAAAAGTAATGCTAGCCTGTCGTCAGCTCAGCCAATCACAAGTCATGTAACACCTGCCTGTAGTCAGCTCAGCCAATAAGCAGTCATGTAAAACTACACTGTAGTCAGCTCAGCCAATCAGCAGCTATATAAAACTACACTGTAGTCAGCTCAGCCAATCAGCAGCTATGTAACACTCAAATGTAGTCAGCTCAGCCAATCAGCAGCCATGTAACACTCAAATGTAGTCAGCTCAGCCAATCAGCAGTCATGTAACACTAGACTGTAGTCAGCTCAGCCTATCAGAAGTCATGTAACACCTGCCTGTAGTCAGCTCAGCCAATCAGCAGTCATGAAAAACTACACTGTAGTCAGCTCAGCCAATCAGCAGCCATATAACACTCAAATGTAGTCAGCTCAGCCAATCAGCAGCCATGTAACACTCAAATGTAGTCAGCTCAGCCAATCAGCAGTCATGTAAAACTACACTATAGTAATCTCAGCCAATCAGCAGCCATGTAACAGTCAAATGTAGTCAGCTCAGCCAATCAGAAGACATGTAACAATAGACTGTAGTCAGCTCAGCCAGTCAGCAGCTATGTAACAGTCAAATGTAGTCAGCTCAGCCAATCAGAATAAAAGTAACACTAGCCTGTAGTCAGCTCAGCCAATCAGAAGAAAAGTAATGCTAGCCTGTCGTCAGCTCAGCCAATCGCAAGTCATGTAACACCTGCCTGTAGTCAGCTCAGCCAATAAGCAGTCATGTAAAACTACACTGTAGTCAGCTCAGCCAATCAGCAGCCATGTAACACTCAAATGTAGTCAGCTCAGCCAATCAGCAGTCATGTAAAACTACACTATAGTAATCTCAGCCAATCAGCAGCCATGTAACAGTCAAATGTAATCAGCTCAGCCAATCAGAAGACATGTAACAATAGACTGTAGTCAGCTCAGCCAGTCAGCAGCCATGTAACACTAGACTGTAGCCAGCTCAGCCAATCAGAAGTCATGTAACACTAGCATGTAGTCAGTTCACCCAATTAGCAGCCATGTAACACTAGCCTGTAGTCAGCTCAGGCAATCAGCAGTCGTGTAACACTAGCCTTTAGTCAGCGCAGCCAATCAGCAGTCATATAAAACAAGCCTGTAGTGAGTTCAACCAATCAGCAGTCATGTAACACTAGACTGTAGTCAGCTCAGCCTATCAGAAGTCATGTAACACCTGCCTGTAGTCAGCTCAGCCAATCAGCAGTCGTGTAACACTAGCCTTTAGTCAGCGCAGCCAATCAGCAGTCATATAAAACAAGCCTGTAGTGAGTTCAACCAATCAGAAGCCATGTAACACTAACCTGCAGTCAGCTCAGCCAGTCAGAGGTCATGTAACACTAGACTGTAGTCAGCTCAGCCAATCAGCAGTCGTGTAACACTAGCCCTTAGTCAGCGCAGCTAATCAGCAGTCATATAAAACAAGCCTGTAGTGAGTTCAACCAATCAGAAGCCATGTAACACTTGCCTGTAGTCAGCTCAGCCAATCAGCAGCCATGTAACACTCAAATGTAGTCAGCTCAGCCAATCAGCAGCCATGTAACACTCAAATGTAGTCAGCTCAGCCAATCAGCAGTCATGTAACACTAGACTGTAGTCAGCTCAGCCTATCAGAAGTCATGTAACACCTGCCTGTAGTCAGCTCAGCCAATCAGCAGTCATGAAAAACTACACTGTAGTCAGCTCAGCCAATCAGCAGCCATATAACACTCAAATGTAGTCAGCTCAGCCAATCAGCAGCCATGTAACACTCAAATGTAGTCAGCTCAGCCAATCAGCAGTCATGTAAAACTACACTATAGTAATCTCAGCCAATCAGCAGCCATGTAACAGTCAAATGTAGTCAGCTCAGCCAATCAGAAGACATGTAACAATAGACTGTAGTCAGCTCAGCCAGTCAGCAGCTATGTAACAGTCAAATGTAGTCAGCTCAGCCAATCAGAATAAAAGTAACACTAGCCTGTAGTCAGCTCAGCCAATCAGAAGAAAAGTAATGCTAGCCTGTCGTCGGTTCAGCCAATCACAAGTCATGTAACACCTGCCTGTAGTCAGCTCAGCCAATAAGCAGTCATGTAAAACTACACTGTAGTCAGCTCAGCCAATCAGCAGCCATGTAACACTCAAATGTAGTCAGCTCAGCCAATCAGCAGTCATGTAAAACTACACTATAGTAATCTCAGCCAATCAGCAGCCATGTAACAGTCAAATGTAATCAGCTCAGCCAATCAGAAGTCATGTAACACTAGCATGTAGTCAGTTCACCCAATTAGCAGCCATGTAACACTAGCCTGTAGTCAGCTCAGCCAATCAGCAGTCGTGTAACACTAGCCTTTAGTCAGCGCAGCCAATCAGCAGTCATATAAAACAAGCCTGTAGTGACTTCAACCAATCAGCAGTCATGTAACACTAGACTGTAGTCAGCTCAGCCTATCAGAAGTCATGTAACACCTGCCTGTAGTCAGCTCAGCCAATCAGCAGTCATGAAAAACTACACTGTAGTCAGCTCAGCCAATCAGCAGCCATATAACACTCAAATGTAGTCAGCTCAGCCAATCAGCAGCCATGTAACACTCAAATGTTGTCAGCTCAGCCAATCAGCAGTCATGTAAAACTACACTATAGTAATCTCAGCCAATCAGCAGCCATGTAACAGTCAAATGTAATCAGTTCAGCCAATCAGAAGTCATGTAACACTAGCATGTAGTCAGTTCACCCAATTAGCAGCCATGTAACACTAGCCTGTAGTCAGCTCAGGCAATCAGCAGTCGTGTAACACTAGCCTTTAGTCAGCGCAGCCAATCAGCAGTCATATAAAACAAGCCTGTAGTGAGTTCAACCAATCAGCAGTCATGTAACACTAGACTGTAGTCAGCTCAGCCTATCAGAAGTCATGTAACACCTGCCTGTAGTCAGCTCAGCCAATCAGCAGTCGTGTAATACTAGCCTTTAGTCAGCGCAGCCAATCAGCAGTCATATAAAACAAGCCTGTAGTGAGTTCAACCAATCAGAAGCCATGTAACACTAACCTGCAGTCAGCTCAGCCAGTCAGAGGTCATGTAACACTAGCCTGTAGTCAGCTCAGCCAATCAGCAGTCGTGTAACACTAGCCCTTAGTCAGCGCAGCCAATCAGCAGTCATATAAAACAAGCCTGTAGTGAGTTCAACCAATCAGAAGCCATGTAACACTTGCCTGTAGTCAGCTCAGCCAATCAGCAGCCATGTAACACTCAAATGTAGTCAGCTCAGCCAATCAGCAGCCATGTAACACTCAAATGTAGTCAGCTCAGCCAATCAGCAGTCATGTAACACTAGACTGTAGTCAGCTCAGCCTATCAGAAGTCATGTAACACCTGCCTGTAGTCAGCTCAGCCAATCAGCAGTCATGAAAAACTACACTGTAGTCAGCTCAGCCAATCAGCAGCCATATAACACTCAAATGTAGTCAGCTCAGCCAATCAGCAGCCATGTAACACTCAAATGTAGTCAGCTCAGCCAATCAGCAGTCATGTAAAACTACACTATAGTAATCTCAGCCAATCAGCAGCCATGTAACAGTCAAATGTAGTCAGCTCAGCCAATCAGAAGACATGTAACAATAGACTGTAGTCAGCTCAGCCAGTCAGCAGCTATGTAACAGTCAAATGTAGTCAGCTCAGCCAATCAGAATAAAAGTAACACTAGCCTGTAGTCAGCTCAGCCAATCAGAAGAAAAGTAATGCTAGCCTGTCGTCAGCTCAGCCAATCACAAGTCATGTAACACCTGCCTGTAGTCAGCTCAGCCAATAAGCAGTCATGTAAAACTACACTGTAGTCAGCTCAGCCAATCAGCAGCTATATAAAACTACACTGTAGTCAGCTCAGCCAATCAGCAGCTATGTAACACTCAAATGTAGTCAGCTCAGCCAATCAGCAGCCATGTGACACTCAAATGTAGTCAGCTCAGCCAATCAGCAGTCATGTAACACTAGACTGTAGTCAGCTCAGCCTATCAGAAGTCATGTAACACCTGCCTGTAGTCAGCTCAGCCAATCAGCAGTCATGAAAAACTACACTGTAGTCAGCTCAGCCAATCAGCAGCCATATAACACTCAAATGTAGTCAGCTCAGCCAATCAGCAGCCATGTAACACTCAAATGTAGTCAGCTCAGCCAATCAGCAGTCATGTAAAACTACACTATAGTAATCTCAGCCAATCAGCAGCCATGTAACAGTCAAATGTAATCAGTTCAGCCAATCAGAAGTCATGTAACACTAGCATGTAGTCAGTTCACCCAATTAGCAGCCATGTAACACTAGCCTGTAGTCAGCTCAGCCAATCAGCAGTCGTGTAACACTAGCCTTTAGTCAGCGCAGCCAATCAGCAGTCATATAAAACAAGCCTGTAGTGACTTCAACCAATCAGCAGTCATGTAACACTAGACTGTAGTCAGCTCAGCCTATCAGAAGTCATGTAACACCTGCCTGTAGTCAGCTCAGCCAATCAGCAGTCATGAAAAACTACACTGTAGTCAGCTCAGCCAATCAGCAGCCATATAACACTCAAATGTAGTCAGCTCAGCCAATCAGCAGCCATGTAACACTAACCTGCAGTCAGCTCAGCCAGTCAGAAGTCAGGTAGCACTAGCCTGTAGTCAGCTCAGCCAAACAGCAGCTGTGTAACACTCAAATGTAGTCAGCCCAGCCAATCAGCAGTCATGTAAAACTACACTATAGTAATCTCAGCCAATCAGCAGCCATGTAACAGTCAAATGTAGTCAGCTCAGCCAATCAGCAGCCATGTAACACTAGACTGTAGTCAGCTCACCCAGTCAGCAGCCATGTGACACTAGACTGTAGCCAGCTCAGCCAATCAGAAGTCATGTAACACTAGCCTGTAGTCATCTCAGGCAATCATCAGCTATGTAACAGTCAAATGTAGTCAGCTCAGCCAATCAGAATAAAAGTAACACTAGCCTGTAGTCAGCTCAGCCAATCAGAAGAAAAGTAATGCTAGCCTGTCGTCAGCTCAGCCAATCACAAGTCATGTAACACCTGCCTGTAGTCAGCTCAGCCAATAAGCAGTCATGTAAAACTACACTGTAGTCAGCTCAGCCAATCAGCAGCTATATAAAACTACACTGTAGTCAGCTCAGCCAATCAGCAGCTATGTAACACTCAAATGTAGTCAGCTCAGCCAATCAGCAGCCATGTGACACTCAAATGTAGTCAGCTCAGCCAATCAGCAGTCATGTAACACTAGACTGTAGTCAGCTCAGCCTATCAGAAGTCATGTAACACCTGCCTGTAGTCAGCTCAGCCAATCAGCAGTCATGAAAAACTACACTGTAGTCAGCTCAGCCAATCAGCAGCCATATAACACTCAAATGTAGTCAGCTCAGCCAATCAGCAGTCATGTAAAACTACACTATAGTAATCTCAGCCAATCAGCAGCCATGTAACAGTCAAATGTAATCAGTTCAGCCAATCAGAAGTCATGTAACACTAGCATGTAGTCAGTTCACCCAATTAGCAGCCATGTAACACTAGCCTGTAGTCAGCTCAGCCAATCAGCAGTCGTGTAACACTAGCCTTTAGTCAGCGCAGCCAATCAGCAGTCATATAAAACAAGCCTGTAGTGACTTCAACCAATCAGCAGTCATGTAACACTAGACTGTAGTCAGCTCAGCCTATCAGAAGTCATGTAACACCTGCCTGTAGTCAGCTCAGCCAATCAGCAGTCATGAAAAACTACACTGTAGTCAGCTCAGCCAATCAGCAGCCATATAACACTCAAATGTAGTCAGCTCAGCCAATCAGCAGCCATGTAACACTAACCTGCAGTCAGCTCAGCCAATCAGCAGCCATGTAACAGTCAAATGTAATCAGTTCAGCCAATCAGAAGTCATGTAACACTAGCATGTAGTCAGTTCACCCAATTAGCAGCCATGTAACACTAGCCTGTAGTCAGCTCAGGCAATCAGCAGTCGTGTAACACTAGCCTTTAGTCAGCGCAGCCAATCAGCAGTCATATAAAACAAGCCTGTAGTGACTTCAACCAATCAGCAGTCATGTAACACTAGACTGTAGTCAGCTCAGCCTATCAGAAGTCATGTAACACCTGCCTGTAGTCAGCTCAGCCAATCAGCAGTCATGAAAAACTACACTGTAGTCAGCTCAGCCAATCAGCAGCCATATAACACTCAAATGTAGTCAGCTCAGCCAATCAGCAGCCATGTAACACTAACCTGCAGTCAGCTCAGCCAGTCAGAAGTCAGGTAGCACTAGCCTGTAGTCAGCTCAGCCAAACAGCAGCTGTGTAACACTCAAATGTAGTCAGCCCTGCCAATCAGCAGTCATGTAAAACTACACTATAGTAATCTCAGCCAATCAGCAGCCATGTAACAGTCAAATGTAGTCAGCTCAGCCAATCAGCAGCCATGTAACACTAGACTGTAGTCAGCTCACCCAGTCAGCAGCCATGTGACACTAGACTGTAGCCAGCTCAGCCAATCAGAAGTCATGTAACACTAGCCTGTAGTCATCTCAGGCAATCATCAGCTATGTAACAGTCAAATGTAGTCAGCTCAGCCAATCAGAATAAAAGTAACACTAGCCTGTAGTCAGCTCAGCCAATCAGAAGAAAAGTAATGCTAGCCTGTCGTCAGCTCAGCCAATCACAAGTCATGTAACACCTGCCTGTAGTCAGCTCAGCCAATAAGCAGTCATGTAAAACTACACTGTAGTCAGCTCAGCCAATCAGCAGCTATATAAAACTACACTGTAGTCAGCTCAGCCAATCAGCAGCTATGTAACACTCAAATGTAGTCAGCTCAGCCAATCAGCAGCCATGTAACACTCAAATGTAGTCAGCTCAGCCAATCAGCAGTCATGTAACACTAGACTGTAGTCAGCTCAGCCTATCAGAAGTCATGTAACACCTGCCTGTAGTCAGCTCAGCCAATCAGCAGTCATGAAAAACTACACTGTAGTCAGCTCAGCCAATCAGCAGCCATATAACACTCAAATGTAGTCAGCTCAGCCAATCAGCAGCCATGTAACACTCAAATGTAGTCAGCTCAGCCAATCAGCAGTCATGTAAAACTACACTATAGTAATCTCAGCCAATCAGCAGCCATGTAACAGTCAAATGTAATCAGTTCAGCCAATCAGAAGTCATGTAACACTAGCATGTAGTCAGTTCACCCAATTAGCAGCCATGTAACACTAGCCTGTAGTCAGCTCAGCCAATCAGCAGTCGTGTAACACTAGCCTTTAGTCAGCGCAGCCAATCAGCAGTCATATAAAACAAGCCTGTAGTGACTTCAACCAATCAGCAGTCATGTAACACTAGACTGTAGTCAGCTCAGCCTATCAGAAGTCATGTAACACCTGCCTGTAGTCAGCTCAGGCAATCAGCAGTCATGAAAAACTACACTGTAGTCAGCTCAGCCAATCAGCAGCCATATAACACTCAAATGTAGTCAGCTCAGCCAATCAGCAGCCATGTAACACTAACCTGCAGTCAGCTCAGCCAATCAGAAGTCAGGTAGCACTAGCCTGTAGTCAGCTCAGCCAAACAGCAGTCGTGTAACACTCAAATGTAGTCAGCCCAGCCAATCAGCAGTCATGTAAAACTACACTATAGTAATCTCAGCCAATCAGCAGCCATGTAACAGTCAAATGTAGTCAGCTCAGCCAATCAGCAGCCATGTAACACTAGACTGTAGTCAGCTCACCCAGTCAGCAGCCATGTGACACTAGACTGTAGCCAGCTCAGCCAATCAGAAGTCATGTAACACTAGCCTGTAGTCATCTCAGGCAATCATCAGCTATGTAACAGTCAAATGTAGTCAGCTCAGCCAATCAGAATAAAAGTAACACTAGCCTGTAGTCAGCTCAGCCAATCAGAAGAAAAGTAATGCTAGCCTGTCGTCAGCTCAGCCAATCACAAGTCATGTAACACCTGCCTGTAGTCAGCTCAGCCAATAAGCAGTCATGTAAAACTACACTGTAGTCAGCTCAGCCAATCAGCAGCTATATAAAACTACACTGTAGTCAGCTCAGCCAATCAGCAGCTATGTAACACTCAAATGTAGTCAGCTCAGCCAATCAGCAGCCATGTAACACTCAAATGTAGTCAGCTCAGCCAATCAGCAGTCATGTAACACTAGACTGTAGTCAGCTCAGCCTATCAGAAGTCATGTAACACCTGCCTGTAGTCAGCTCAGCCAATCAGCAGTCATGAAAAACTACACTGTAGTCAGCTCAGCCAATCAGCAGCCATATAACACTCAAATGTAGTCAGCTCAGCCAATCAGCAGCCATGTAACACTCAAATGTAGTCAGCTCAGCCAATCAGCAGTCATGTAAAACTACACTATAGTAATCTCAGCCAATCAGCAGCCATGTAACAGTCAAATGTAGTCAGCTCAGCCAATCAGAAGACATGTAACAATAGACTGTAGTCAGCTCAGCCAGTCAGCAGCTATGTAACAGTCAAATGTAGTCAGCTCAGCCAATCAGAATAAAAGTAACACTAGCCTGTAGTCAGCTCAGCCAATCAGAAGAAAAGTAATGCTAGCCTGTCGTCAGCTCAGCCAATCGCAAGTCATGTAACACCTGCCTGTAGTCAGCTCAGCCAATAAGCAGTCATGTAAAACTACACTGTAGTCAGCTCAGCCAATCAGCAGCCATGTAACACTCAAATGTAGTCAGCTCAGCCAATCAGCAGTCATGTAAAACTACACTATAGTAATCTCAGCCAATCAGCAGCCATGTAACAGTCAAATGTAATCAGCTCAGCCAATCAGAAGACATGTAACAATAGACTGTAGTCAGCTCAGCCAGTCAGCAGCCATGTAACACTAGACTGTAGCCAGCTCAGCCAATCAGAAGTCATGTAACACTAGCATGTAGTCAGTTCACCCAATTAGCAGCCATGTAACACTAGCCTGTAGTCAGCTCAGGCAATCAGCAGTCGTGTAACACTAGCCTTTAGTCAGCGCAGCCAATCAGCAGTCATATAAAACAAGCCTGTAGTGAGTTCAACCAATCAGCAGTCATGTAACACTAGACTGTAGTCAGCTCAGCCTATCAGAAGTCATGTAACACCTGCCTGTAGTCAGCTCAGCCAATCAGCAGTCGTGTAACACTAGCCTTTAGTCAGCGCAGCCAATCAGCAGTCATATAAAACAAGCCTGTAGTGAGTTCAACCAATCAGAAGCCATGTAACACTAACCTGCAGTCAGCTCAGCCAGTCAGAGGTCATGTAACACTAGACTGTAGTCAGCTCAGCCAATCAGCAGTCGTGTAACACTAGCCCTTAGTCAGCGCAGCCAATCAGCAGTCATATAAAACAAGCCTGTAGTGAGTTCAACCAATCAGAAGCCATGTAACACTTGCCTGTAGTCAGCTCAGCCAATCAGCAGCCATGTAACACTCAAATGTAGTCAGCTCAGCCAATCAGCAGCCATGTAACACTCAAATGTAGTCAGCTCAGCCAATCAGCAGTCATGTAACACTAGACTGTAGTCAGCTCAGCCTATCAGAAGTCATGTAACACCTGCCTGTAGTCAGCTCAGCCAATCAGCAGTCATGAAAAACTACACTGTAGTCAGCTCAGCCAATCAGCAGCCATATAACACTCAAATGTAGTCAGCTCAGCCAATCAGCAGCCATGTAACACTCAAATGTAGTCAGCTCAGCCAATCAGCAGTCATGTAAAACTACACTATAGTAATCTCAGCCAATCAGCAGCCATGTAACAGTCAAATGTAGTCAGCTCAGCCAATCAGAAGACATGTAACAATAGACTGTAGTCAGCTCAGCCAGTCAGCAGCTATGTAACAGTCAAATGTAGTCAGCTCAGCCAATCAGAATAAAAGTAACACTAGCCTGTAGTCAGCTCAGCCAATCAGAAGAAAAGTAATGCTAGCCTGTCGTCGGTTCAGCCAATCACAAGTCATGTAACACCTGCCTGTAGTCAGCTCAGCCAATAAGCAGTCATGTAAAACTACACTGTAGTCAGCTCAGCCAATCAGCAGCCATGTAACACTCAAATGTAGTCAGCTCAGCCAATCAGCAGTCATGTAAAACTACACTATAGTAATCTCAGCCAATCAGCAGCCATGTAACAGTCAAATGTAATCAGCTCAGCCAATCAGAAGTCATGTAACACTAGCATGTAGTCAGTTCACCCAATTAGCAGCCATGTAACACTAGCCTGTAGTCAGCTCAGCCAATCAGCAGTCGTGTAACACTAGCCTTTAGTCAGCGCAGCCAATCAGCAGTCATATAAAACAAGCCTGTAGTGACTTCAACCAATCAGCAGTCATGTAACACTAGACTGTAGTCAGCTCAGCCTATCAGAAGTCATGTAACAATAGACTGTAGTCAGCTCAGCCAGTCAGCAGCCATGTAACACTAGACTGTAGCCAGCTCAGCCAATCAGAAGTCATGTAACACTAGCATGTAGTCAGTTCACCCAATTAGCAGCCATGTAACACTAGCCTGTAGTCAGCTCAGGCAATCAGCAGTCGTGTAACACTAGCCTTTAGTCAGCGCAGCCAATCAGCAGTCATATAAAACAAGCCTGTAGTGAGTTCAACCAATCAGCAGTCATGTAACACTAGACTGTAGTCAGCTCAGCCTATCAGAAGTCATGTAACACCTGCCTGTAGTCAGCTCAGCCAATCAGCAGTCGTGTAATACTAGCCTTTAGTCAGCGCAGCCAATCAGCAGTCATATAAAACAAGCCTGTAGTGAGTTAAACCAATCAGAAGCCATGTAACACTAACCTGCAGTCAGCTCAGCCAGTCAGAGGTCATGTAACACTAGCCTGTAGTCAGCTCAGCCAATCAGCAGTCGTGTAACACTAGCCCTTAGTCAGCGCAGCCAATCAGCAGTCATATAAAACAAGCCTGTAGTGAGTTCAACCAATCAGAAGCCATGTAACACTTGCCTGTAGTCAGCTCAGCCAATCAGCAGCCATGTAACACTCAAATGTAGTCAGCTCAGCCAATCAGCAGCCATGTAACACTCAAATGTAGTCAGCTCAGCCAATCAGCAGTCATGTAACACTAGACTGTAGTCAGCTCAGCCTATCAGAAGTCATGTAACACCTGCCTGTAGTCAGCTCAGCCAATCAGCAGTCATGAAAAACTACACTGTAGTCAGCTCAGCCAATCAGCAGCCATATAACACTCAAATGTAGTCAGCTCAGCCAATCAGCAGCCATGTAACACTCAAATGTAGTCAGCTCAGCCAATCAGCAGTCATGTAAAACTACACTATAGTAATCTCAGCCAATCAGCAGCCATGTAACAGTCAAATGTAGTCAGCTCAGCCAATCAGAAGACATGTAACAATAGACTGTAGTCAGCTCAGCCAGTCAGCAGCTATGTAACAGTCAAATGTAGTCAGCTCAGCCAATCAGAATAAAAGTAACACTAGCCTGTAGTCAGCTCAGCCAATCAGAAGAAAAGTAATGCTAGCCTGTCGTCGGTTCAGCCAATCACAAGTCATGTAACACCTACCTGTAGTCAGCTCAGCCAATAAGCAGTCATGTAAAACTACACTGTAGTCAGCTCAGCCAATCAGCAGCCATGTAACACTCAAATGTAGTCAGCTCAGCCAATCAGCAGTCATGTAAAACTACACTATAGTAATCTCAGCCAATCAGCAGCCATGTAACAGTCAAATGTAATCAGCTCAGCCAATCAGAAGTCATGTAACACTAGCATGTAGTCAGTTCACCCAATTAGCAGCCATGTAACACTAGCCTGTAGTCAGCTCAGCCAATCAGCAGTCGTGTAACACTAGCCTTTAGTCAGCGCAGCCAATCAGCAGTCATATAAAACAAGCCTGTAGTGACTTCAACCAATCAGCAGTCATGTAACACCTGCCTGTAGTCAGCTCAGCCAATCAGCAGTCATGAAAAACTACACTGTAGTCAGCTCAGCCAATCAGCAGCCATATAACACTCAAATGTAGTCAGCTCAGCCAATCAGCAGCCATGTAACACTAACCTGCAGTCAGCTCAGCCAGTCAGAAGTCAGGTAGCACTAGCCTGTAGTCAGCTCAGCCAAACAGCAGCTGTGTAACACTCAAATGTAGTCAGCCCAGCCAATCAGCAGTCATGTAAAACTACACTATAGTAATCTCAGCCAATCAGCAGCCATGTAACAGTCAAATGTAGTCAGCTCAGCCAATCAGCAGCCATGTAACACTAGACTGTAGTCAGCTCACCCAGTCAGCAGCCATGTGACACTAGACTGTAGCCAGCTCAGCCAATCAGAAGTCATGTAACACCTGCCTGTAGTCAGCTCAGCCAATCAGCAGTCATGAAAAACTACACTGTAGTCAGCTCAGCCAATCAGCAGCCATATAACACTCAAATGTAGTCAGCTCAGCCAATCAGCAGCCATGTAACACTAACCTGCAGTCAGCTCAGCCAGTCAGAAGTCAGGTAGCACTAGCCTGTAGTCAGCTCAGCCAAACAGCAGCTGTGTAACACTCAAATGTAGTCAGCCCAGCCAATCAGCAGTCATGTAAAACTACACTATAGTAATCTCAGCCAATCAGCAGCCATGTAACAGTCAAATGTAGTCAGCTCAGCCAATCAGCAGCCATGTAACACTAGACTGTAGTCAGCTCACCCAGTCAGCAGCCATGTGACACTAGACTGTAGCCAGCTCAGCCAATCAGAAGTCATGTAACACTAGCCTGTAGTCATCTCAGGCAATCATCAGCTATGTAACAGTCAAATGTAGTCAGCTCAGCCAATCAGAATAAAAGTAACACTAGCCTGTAGTCAGCTCAGCCAATCAGAAGAAAAGTAATGCTAGCCTGTCGTCAGCTCAGCCAATCACAAGTCATGTAACACCTGCCTGTAGTCAGCTCAGCCAATAAGCAGTCATGTAAAACTACACTGTAGTCAGCTCAGCCAATCAGCAGCTATATAAAACTACACTGTAGTCAGCTCAGCCAATCAGCAGCTATGTAACACTCAAATGTAGTCAGCTCAGCCAATCAGCAGCCATGTAACACTCAAATGTAGTCAGCTCAGCCAATCAGCAGTCATGTAACACTAGACTGTAGTCAGCTCAGCCTATCAGAAGTCATGTAACACCTGCCTGTAGTCAGCTCAGCCAATCAGCAGTCATGAAAAACTACACTGTAGTCAGCTCAGCCAATCAGCAGCCATATAACACTCAAATGTAGTCAGCTCAGCCAATCAGCAGCCATGTAACACTCAAATGTAGTCAGCTCAGCCAATCAGCAGTCATGTAAAACTACACTATAGTAATCTCAGCCAATCAGCAGCCATGTAACAGTCAAATGTAATCAGTTCAGCCAATCAGAAGTCATGTAACACTAGCATGTAGTCAGTTCACCCAATTAGCAGCCATGTAACACTAGCCTGTAGTCAGCTTAGCCAATCAGCAGTCGTGTAACACTAGCCTTTAGTCAGCGCAGCCAATCAGCAGTCATATAAAACAAGCCTGTAGTGACTTCAACCAATCAGCAGTCATGTAACACTAGACTGTAGTCAGCTCAGCCTATCAGAAGTCATGTAACACCTGCCTGTAGTCAGCTCAGCCAATCAGCAGTCATGAAAAACTACACTGTAGTCAGCTCAGCCAATCAGCAGCCATATAACACTCAAATGTAGTCAGCTCAGCCAATCAGCAGCCATGTAACACTAACCTGCAGTCAGCTCAGCCAGTCAGAAGTCAGGTAGCACTAGCCTGTAGTCAGCTCAGCCAAACAGCAGCTGTGTAACACTCAAATGTAGTCAGCCCAGCCAATCAGCAGTCATGTAAAACTACACTATAGTAATCTCAGCCAATCAGCAGCCATGTAACAGTCAAATGTAGTCAGCTCAGCCAATCAGCAGCCATGTAACACTAGACTGTAGTCAGCTCACCCAGTCAGCAGCCATGTGACACTAGACTGTAGCCAGCTCAGCCAATCAGAAGTCATGTAACACTAGCCTGTAGTCATCTCAGGCAATCATCAGCTATGTAACAGTCAAATGTAGTCAGCTCAGCCAATCAGAATAAAAGTAACACTAGCCTGTAGTCAGCTCAGCCAATCAGAAGAAAAGTAATGCTAGCCTGTCGTCAGCTCAGCCAATCACAAGTCATGTAACACCTGCCTGTAGTCAGCTCAGCCAATAAGCAGTCATGTAAAACTACACTGTAGTCAGCTCAGCCAATCAGCAGCTATATAAAACTACACTGTAGTCAGCTCAGCCAATCAGCAGCTATGTAACACTCAAATGTAGTCAGCTCAGCCAATCAGCAGCCATGTGACACTCAAATGTAGTCAGCTCAGCCAATCAGCAGTCATGTAACACTAGACTGTAGTCAGCTCAGCCTATCAGAAGTCATGTAACACCTGCCTGTAGTCAGCTCAGCCAATCAGCAGTCATGAAAAACTACACTGTAGTCAGCTCAGCCAATCAGCAGCCATATAACACTCAAATGTAGTCAGCTCAGCCAATCAGCAGCCATGTAACACTCAAATGTAGTCAGCTCAGCCAATCAGCAGTCATGTAAAACTACACTATAGTAATCTCAGCCAATCAGCAGCCATGTAACAGTCAAATGTAATCAGTTCAGCCAATCAGAAGTCATGTAACACTAGCATGTAGTCAGTTCACCCAATTAGCAGCCATGTAACACTAGCCTGTAGTCAGCTCAGCCAATCAGCAGTCGTGTAACACTAGCCTTTAGTCAGCGCAGCCAATCAGCAGTCATATAAAACAAGCCTGTAGTGACTTCAACCAATCAGCAGTCATGTAACACTAGACTGTAGTCAGCTCAGCCTATCAGAAGTCATGTAACACCTGCCTGTAGTCAGCTCAGCCAATCAGCAGTCATGAAAAACTACACTGTAGTCAGCTCAGCCAATCAGCAGCCATATAACACTCAAATGTAGTCAGCTCAGCCAATCAGCAGCCATGTAACACTAACCTGCAGTCAGCTCAGCCAGTCAGAAGTCAGGTAGCACTAGCCTGTAGTCAGCTCAGCCAAACAGCAGCTGTGTAACACTCAAATGTAGTCAGCCCAGCCAATCAGCAGTCATGTAAAACTACACTATAGTAATCTCAGCCAATCAGCAGCCATGTAACAGTCAAATGTAGTCAGCTCAGCCAATCAGCAGCCATGTGACACTAGACTGTAGCCAGCTCAGCCAATCAGAAGTCATGTAACACTAGCCTGTAGTCATCTCAGGCAATCATCAGCTATGTAACAGTCAAATGTAGTCAGCTCAGCCAATCAGAATAAAAGTAACACTAGCCTGTAGTCAGCTCAGCCAATCAGAAGAAAAGTAATGCTAGCCTGTCGTCAGCTCAGCCAATCACAAGTCATGTAACACCTGCCTGTAGTCAGCTCAGCCAATAAGCAGTCATGTAAAACTACACTGTAGTCAGCTCAGCCAATCAGCAGCTATATAAAACTACACTGTAGTCAGCTCAGCCAATCAGCAGCTATGTAACACTCAAATGTAGTCAGCTCAGCCAATCAGCAGCCATGTGACACTCAAATGTAGTCAGCTCAGCCAATCAGCAGTCATGTAACACTAGACTGTAGTCAGCTCAGCCTATCAGAAGTCATGTAACACCTGCCTGTAGTCAGCTCAGCCAATCAGCAGTCATGAAAAACTACACTGTAGTCAGCTCAGCCAATCAGCAGCCATATAACACTCAAATGTAGTCAGCTCAGCCAATCAGCAGCCATGTAACACTCAAATGTAGTCAGCTCAGCCAATCAGCAGTCATGTAAAACTACACTATAGTAATCTCAGCCAATCAGCAGCCATGTAACAGTCAAATGTAATCAGTTCAGCCAATCAGAAGTCATGTAACACTAGCATGTAGTCAGTTCACCCAATTAGCAGCCATGTAACACTAGCCTGTAGTCAGCTCAGCCAATCAGCAGTCGTGTAACACTAGCCTTTAGTCAGCGCAGCCAATCAGCAGTCATATAAAACAAGCCTGTAGTGACTTCAACCAATCAGCAGTCATGTAACACTAGACTGTAGTCAGCTCAGCCTATCAGAAGTCATGTAACACCTGCCTGTAGTCAGCTCAGCCAATCAGCAGTCATGAAAAACTACACTGTAGTCAGCTCAGCCAATCAGCAGCCATATAACACTCAAATGTAGTCAGCTCAGCCAATCAGCAGCCATGTAACGCTCAAATGTAGTCAGCTCAGCCAATCAGCAGTCATGTAAAACTACACTATAGTAATCTCAGCCAATCAGCAGCCATGTAACAGTCAAATGTAATCAGTTCAGCCAATCAGAAGTCATGTAACACTAGCATGTAGTCAGTTCACCCAATTAGCAGCCATGTAACACTAGCCTGTAGTCAGCTCAGCCAATCAGCAGTCGTGTAACACTAGCCTTTAGTCAGCGCAGCCAATCAGCAGTCATATAAAACAAGCCTGTAGTGACTTCAACCAATCAGCAGTCATGTAACACTAGACTGTAGTCAGCTCAGCCTATCAGAAGTCATGTAACACCTGCCTGTAGTCAGCTCAGCCAATCAGCAGTCATGAAAAACTACACTGTAGTCAGCTCAGCCAATCAGCAGCCATATAACACTCAAATGTAGTCAGCTCAGCCAATCAGCAGCCATGTAACACTAACCTGCAGTCAGCTCAGCCAATCAGCAGCCATGTAACAGTCAAATGTAATCAGTTCAGCCAATCAGAAGTCATGTAACACTAGCATGTAGTCAGTTCACCCAATTAGCAGCCATGTAACACTAGCCTGTATTCAGCTCAGGCAATCAGCAGTCGTGTAACACTAGCCTTTAGTCAGCGCAGCCAATCAGCAGTCATATAAAACAAGCCTGTAGTGACTTCAACCAATCAGCAGTCATGTAACACTAGACTGTAGTCAGCTCAGCCTATCAGAAGTCATGTAACACCTGCCTGTAGTCAGCTCAGCCAATCAGCAGTCATGAAAAACTACACTGTAGTCAGCTCAGCCAATCAGCAGCCATATAACACTCAAATGTAGTCAGCTCAGCCAATCAGCAGCCATGTAACGCTCAAATGTAGTCAGCTCAGCCAATCAGCAGTCATGTAAAACTACACTATAGTAATCTCAGCCAATCAGCAGCCATGTAACAGTCAAATGTAATCAGTTCAGCCAATCAGAAGTCATGTAACACTAGCATGTAGTCAGTTCACCCAATTAGCAGCCATGTAACACTAGCCTGTAGTCAGCTCAGCCAATCAGCAGTCGTGTAACACTAGCCTTTAGTCAGCGCAGCCAATCAGCAGTCATATAAAACAAGCCTGTAGTGACTTCAACCAATCAGCAGTCATGTAACACTAGACTGTAGTCAGCTCAGCCTATCAGAAGTCATGTAACACCTGCCTGTAGTCAGCTCAGCCAATCAGCAGTCATGAAAAACTACACTGTAGTCAGCTCAGCCAATCAGCAGCCATATAACACTCAAATGTAGTCAGCTCAGCCAATCAGCAGCCATGTAACACTAACCTGCAGTCAGCTCAGCCAATCAGCAGCCATGTAACAGTCAAATGTAATCAGTTCAGCCAATCAGAAGTCATGTAACACTAGCATGTAGTCAGTTCACCCAATTAGCAGCCATGTAACACTAGCCTGTATTCAGCTCAGGCAATCAGCAGTCGTGTAACACTAGCCTTTAGTCAGCGCAGCCAATCAGCAGTCATATAAAACAAGCCTGTAGTGACTTCAACCAATCAGCAGTCATGTAACACTAGACTGTAGTCAGCTCAGCCTATCAGAAGTCATGTAACACCTGCCTGTAGTCAGCTCAGCCAATCAGCAGTCATGAAAAACTACACTGTAGTCAGCTCAGCCAATCAGCAGCCATATAACACTCAAATGTAGTCAGCTCAGCCAATCAGCAGCCATGTAACACTCAAATGTAGTCAGCTCAGCCAATCAGCAGTCATGTAAAACTACACTATAGTAATCTCAGCCAATCAGCAGCCATGTAACAGTCAAATGTAATCAGTTCAGCCAATCAGAAGTCATGTAACACTAGCATGTAGTCAGTTCACCCAATTAGCAGCCATGTAACACTAGCCTGTAGTCAGCTCAGCCAATCAGCAGTCGTGTAACACTAGCCTTTAGTCAGCGCAGCCAATCAGCAGTCATATAAAACAAGCCTGTAGTGACTTCAACCAATCAGCAGTCATGTAACACTAGACTGTAGTCAGCTCAGCCTATCAGAAGTCATGTAACACCTGCCTGTAGTCAGCTCAGCCAATCAGCAGTCATGAAAAACTACACTGTAGTCAGCTCAGCCAATCAGCAGCCATATAACACTCAAATGTAGTCAGCTCAGCCAATCAGCAGCCATGTAACACTAACCTGCAGTCAGCTCAGCCAATCAGCAGCCATGTAACAGTCAAATGTAATCAGTTCAGCCAATCAGAAGTCATGTAACACTAGCATGTAGTCAGTTCACCCAATTAGCAGCCATGTAACACTAGCCTGTAGTCAGCTCAGGCAATCAGCAGTCGTGTAACACTAGCCTTTAGTCAGCGCAGCCAATCAGCAGTCATATAAAACAAGCCTGTAGTGACTTCAACCAATCAGCAGTCATGTAACACTAGACTGTAGTCAGCTCAGCCTATCAGAAGTCATGTAACACCTGCCTGTAGTCAGCTCAGCCAATCAGCAGTCATGAAAAACTACACTGTAGTCAGCTCAGCCAATCAGCAGCCATATAACACTCAAATGTAGTCAGCTCAGCCAATCAGCAGCCATGTAACACTAACCTGCAGTCAGCTCAGCCAGTCAGAAGTCAGGTAGCACTAGCCTGTAGTCAGCTCAGCCAAACAGCAGCTGTGTAACACTCAAATGTAGTCAGCCCTGCCAATCAGCAGTCATGTAAAACTACACTATAGTAATCTCAGCCAATCAGCAGCCATGTAACAGTCAAATGTAGTCAGCTCAGCCAATCAGCAGCCATGTAACACTAGACTGTAGTCAGCTCACCCAGTCAGCAGCCATGTGACACTAGACTGTAGCCAGCTCAGCCAATCAGAAGTCATGTAACACTAGCCTGTAGTCATCTCAGGCAATCATCAGCTATGTAACAGTCAAATGTAGTCAGCTCAGCCAATCAGAATAAAAGTAACACTAGCCTGTAGTCAGCTCAGCCAATCAGAAGAAAAGTAATGCTAGCCTGTCGTCAGCTCAGCCAATCACAAGTCATGTAACACCTGCCTGTAGTCAGCTCAGCCAATAAGCAGTCATGTAAAACTACACTGTAGTCAGCTCAGCCAATCAGCAGCTATATAAAACTACACTGTAGTCAGCTCAGCCAATCAGCAGCTATGTAACACTCAAATGTAGTCAGCTCAGCCAATCAGCAGCCATGTGACACTCAAATGTAGTCAGCTCAGCCAATCAGCAGTCATGTAACACTAGACTGTAGTCAGCTCAGCCTATCAGAAGTCATGTAACACCTGCCTGTAGTCAGCTCAGCCAATCAGCAGTCATGAAAAACTACACTGTAGTCAGCTCAGCCAATCAGCAGCCATATAACACTCAAATGTAGTCAGCTCAGCCAATCAGCAGCCATGTAACACTCAAATGTAGTCAGCTCAGCCAATCAGCAGTCATGTAAAACTACACTATAGTAATCTCAGCCAATCAGCAGCCATGTAACAGTCAAATGTAATCAGTTCAGCCAATCAGAAGTCATGTAACACTAGCATGTAGTCAGTTCACCCAATTAGCAGCCATGTAACACTAGCCTGTAGTCAGCTCAGCCAATCAGCAGTCGTGTAACACTAGCCTTTAGTCAGCGCAGCCAATCAGCAGTCATATAAAACAAGCCTGTAGTGACTTCAACCAATCAGCAGTCATGTAACACTAGACTGTAGTCAGCTCAGCCTATCAGAAGTCATGTAACACCTGCCTGTAGTCAGCTCAGCCAATCAGCAGTCATGAAAAACTACACTGTAGTCAGCTCAGCCAATCAGCAGCCATATAACACTCAAATGTAGTCAGCTCAGCCAATCAGCAGCCATGTAACACTCAAATGTAGTCAGCTCAGCCAATCAGCAGTCATGTAAAACTACACTATAGTAATCTCAGCCAATCAGCAGCCATGTAACAGTCAAATGTAATCAGTTCAGCCAATCAGAAGTCATGTAACACTAGCATGTAGTCAGTTCACCCAATTAGCAGCCATGTAACACTAGCCTGTAGTCAGCTCAGCCAATCAGCAGTCGTGTAACACTAGCCTTTAGTCAGCGCAGCCAATCAGCAGTCATATAAAACAAGCCTGTAGTGACTTCAACCAATCAGCAGTCATGTAACACTAGACTGTAGTCAGCTCA
The DNA here is from genome assembly GCF_048128805.1 of Centroberyx gerrardi. Lineage (NCBI taxonomy): Eukaryota > Metazoa > Chordata > Actinopteri > Beryciformes > Berycidae > Centroberyx > Centroberyx gerrardi. Next base: position 523,510 of record NW_027605187.1, read on the forward strand.
GCCTATCAGAAGTCATGTAACACCTGCCTGTAGTCAGCTCAGCCAATCAGCAGTCATGAAAAACTACACTGTAGTCAGCTCAGCCAATCAGCAGCCATATAACACTCAAATGTAGTCAGCTCAGCCAATCAGCAGCCATGTAACACTCAAATGTAGTCAGCTCAGCCAATCAGCAGTCATGTAAAACTACACTATAGTAATCTCAGCCAATCAGCAGCCATGTAACAGTCAAATGTAATCAGTTCAGCCAATCAGAAGTCATGTAACACTAGCATGTAGTCAGTTCACCCAATTAGCAGCCATGTAACACTAGCCTGTAGTCAGCTCAGCCAATCAGCAGTCGTGTAACACTAGCCTTTAGTCAGCGCAGCCAATCAGCAGTCATATAAAACAAGCCTGTAGTGACTTCAACCAATCAGCAGTCATGTAACACTAGACTGTAGTCAGCTCAGCCTATCAGAAGTCATGTAACACCTGCCTGTAGTCAGCTCAGCCAATCAGCAGTCATGAAAAACTACACTGTAGTCAGCTCAGCCAATCAGCAGCCATATAACACTCAAATGTAGTCAGCTCAGCCAATCAGCAGCCATGTAACACTAACCTGCAGTCAGCTCAGCCAATCAGCAGCCATGTAACAGTCAAATGTAATCAGTTCAGCCAATCAGAAGTCATGTAACACTAGCATGTAGTCAGTTCACCCAATTAGCAGCCATGTAACACTAGCCTGTAGTCAGCTCAGGCAATCAGCAGTCGTGTAACACTAGCCTTTAGTCAGCGCAGCCAATCAGCAGTCATATAAAACAAGCCTGTAGTGACTTCAACCAATCAGCAGTCATGTAACACTAGACTGTAGTCAGCTCAGCCTATCAGAAGTCATGTAACACCTGCCTGTAGTCAGCTCAGCCAATCAGCAGTCATGAAAAACTACACTGTAGTCAGCTCAGCCAATCAGCAGCCATATAACACTCAAATGTAGTCAGCTCAGCCAATCAGCAGCCATGTAACACTCAAATGTAGTCAGCTCAGCCAATCAGCAGTCATGTAAAACTACACTATAGTAATCTCAGCCAATCAGCAGCCATGTAACAGTCAAATGTAATCAGTTCAGCCAATCAGAAGTCATGTAACACTAGCATGTAGTCAGTTCACCCAATTAGCAGCCATGTAACACTAGCCTGTAGTCAGCTCAGCCAATCAGCAGTCGTGTAACACTAGCCTTTAGTCAGCGCAGCCAATCAGCAGTCATATAAAACAAGCCTGTAGTGACTTCAACCAATCAGCAGTCATGTAACACTAGACTGTAGTCAGCTCAGCCTATCAGAAGTCATGTAACACCTGCCTGTAGTCAGCTCAGCCAATCAGCAGTCATGAAAAACTACACTGTAGTCAGCTCAGCCAATCAGCAGCCATATAACACTCAAATGTAGTCAGCTCAGCCAATCAGCAGCCATGTAACACTAACCTGCAGTCAGCTCAGCCAATCAGCAGCCATGTAACAGTCAAATGTAATCAGTTCAGCCAATCAGAAGTCATGTAACACTAGCATGTAGTCAGTTCACCCAATTAGCAGCCATGTAACACTAGCCTGTAGTCAGCCCAGCCAATCAGCAGTCATGTAAAACTACACTATAGTAATCTCAGCCAATCAGCAGCCATGTAACAGTCAAATGTAGTCAGCTCAGCCAATCAGCAGCCATGTAACACTAGACTGTAGTCAGCTCACCCAGTCAGCAGCCATGTGACACTAGACTGTAGCCAGCTCAGCCAATCAGAAGTCATGTAACACTAGCCTGTAGTCATCTCAGGCAATCATCAGCTATGTAACAGTCAAATGTAGTCAGCTCAGCCAATCAGAATAAAAGTAACACTAGCCTGTAGTCAGCTCAGCCAATCAGAAGAAAAGTAATGCTAGCCTGTCGTCAGCTCAGCCAATCACAAGTCATGTAACACCTGCCTGTAGTCAGCTCAGCCAATAAGCAGTCATGTAAAACTACACTGTAGTCAGCTCAGCCAATCAGCAGCTATATAAAACTACACTGTAGTCAGCTCAGCCAATCAGCAGCTATGTAACACTCAAATGTAGTCAGCTCAGCCAATCAGCAGCCATGTGACACTCAAATGTAGTCAGCTCAGCCAATCAGCAGTCATGTAACACTAGACTGTAGTCAGCTCAGCCTATCAGAAGTCATGTAACACCTGCCTGTAGTCAGCTCAGCCAATCAGCAGTCATGAAAAACTACACTGTAGTCAGCTCAGCCAATCAGCAGCCATATAACACTCAAATGTAGTCAGCTCAGCCAATCAGCAGCCATGTAACACTCAAATGTAGTCAGCTCAGCCAATCAGCAGTCATGTAAAACTACACTATAGTAATCTCAGCCAATCAGCAGCCATGTAACAGTCAAATGTAATCAGTTCAGCCAATCAGAAGTCATGTAACACTAGCATGTAGTCAGTTCACCCAATTAGCAGCCATGTAACACTAGCCTGTAGTCAGCTCAGCCAATCAGCAGTCGTGTAACACTAGCCTTTAGTCAGCGCAGCCAATCAGCAGTCATATAAAACAAGCCTGTAGTGACTTCAACCAATCAGCAGTCATGTAACACTAGACTGTAGTCAGCTCAGCCTATCAGAAGTCATGTAACACCTGCCTGTAGTCAGCTCAGCCAATCAGCAGTCATGAAAAACTACACTGTAGTCAGCTCAGCCAATCAGCAGCCATATAACACTCAAATGTAGTCAGCTCAGCCAATCAGCAGCCATGTAACACTCAAATGTAGTCAGCTCAGCCAATCAGCAGTCATGTAAAACTACACTATAGTAATCTCAGCCAATCAGCAGCCATGTAACAGTCAAATGTAATCAGTTCAGCCAATCAGAAGTCATGTAACACTAGCATGTAGTCAGTTCACCCAATTAGCAGCCATGTAACACTAGCCTGTAGTCAGCTCAGCCAATCAGCAGTCGTGTAACACTAGCCTTTAGTCAGCGCAGCCAATCAGCAGTCATATAAAACAAGCCTGTAGTGACTTCAACCAATCAGCAGTCATGTAACACTAGACTGTAGTCAGCTCAGCCTATCAGAAGTCATGTAACACCTGCCTGTAGTCAGCTCAGCCAATCAGCAGTCATGAAAAACTACACTGTAGTCAGCTCAGCCAATCAGCAGCCATATAACACTCAAATGTAGTCAGCTCAGCCAATCAGCAGCCATGTAACACTAACCTGCAGTCAGCTCAGCCAATCAGCAGCCATGTAACAGTCAAATGTAATCAGTTCAGCCAATCAGAAGTCATGTAACACTAGCATGTAGTCAGTTCACCCAATTAGCAGCCATGTAACACTAGCCTGTAGTCAGCCCAGCCAATCAGCAGTCATGTAAAACTACACTATAGTAATCTCAGCCAATCAGCAGCCATGTAACAGTCAAATGTAGTCAGCTCAGCCAATCAGCAGCCATGTAACACTAGACTGTAGTCAGCTCACCCAGTCAGCAGCCATGTGACACTAGACTGTAGCCAGCTCAGCCAATCAGAAGTCATGTAACACTAGCCTGTAGTCATCTCAGGCAATCATCAGCTATGTAACAGTCAAATGTAGTCAGCTCAGCCAATCAGAATAAAAGTAACACTAGCCTGTAGTCAGCTCAGCCAATCAGAAGAAAAGTAATGCTAGCCTGTCGTCAGCTCAGCCAATCACAAGTCATGTAACACCTGCCTGTAGTCAGCTCAGCCAATAAGCAGTCATGTAAAACTACACTGTAGTCAGCTCAGCCAATCAGCAGCTATATAAAACTACACTGTAGTCAGCTCAGCCAATCAGCAGCTATGTAACACTCAAATGTAGTCAGCTCAGCCAATCAGCAGCCATGTGACACTCAAATGTAGTCAGCTCAGCCAATCAGCAGTCATGTAACACTAGACTGTAGTCAGCTCAGCCTATCAGAAGTCATGTAACACCTGCCTGTAGTCAGCTCAGCCAATCAGCAGTCATGAAAAACTACACTGTAGTCAGCTCAGCCAATCAGCAGCCATATAACACTCAAATGTAGTCAGCTCAGCCAATCAGCAGCCATGTAACACTCAAATGTAGTCAGCTCAGCCAATCAGCAGTCATGTAAAACTACACTATAGTAATCTCAGCCAATCAGCAGCCATGTAACAGTCAAATGTAATCAGTTCAGCCAATCAGAAGTCATGTAACACTAGCATGTAGTCAGTTCACCCAATTAGCAGCCATGTAACACTAGCCTGTAGTCAGCTCAGCCAATCAGCAGTCGTGTAACACTAGCCTTTAGTCAGCGCAGCCAATCAGCAGTCATATAAAACAAGCCTGTAGTGACTTCAACCAATCAGCAGTCATGTAACACTAGACTGTAGTCAGCTCAGCCTATCAGAAGTCATGTAACACCTGCCTGTAGTCAGCTCAGCCAATCAGCAGTCATGAAAAACTACACTGTAGTCAGCTCAGCCAATCAGCAGCCATATAACACTCAAATGTAGTCAGCTCAGCCAATCAGCAGCCATGTAACACTCAAATGTAGTCAGCTCAGCCAATCAGCAGTCATGTAAAACTACACTATAGTAATCTCAGCCAATCAGCAGCCATGTAACAGTCAAATGTAATCAGTTCAGCCAATCAGAAGTCATGTAACACTAGCATGTAGTCAGTTCACCCAATTAGCAGCCATGTAACACTAGCCTGTAGTCAGCTCAGCCAATCAGCAGTCGTGTAACACTAGCCTTTAGTCAGCGCAGCCAATCAGCAGTCATATAAAACAAGCCTGTAGTGACTTCAACCAATCAGCAGTCATGTAACACTAGACTGTAGTCAGCTCAGCCTATCAGAAGTCATGTAACACCTGCCTGTAGTCAGCTCAGCCAATCAGCAGTCATGAAAAACTACACTGTAGTCAGCTCAGCCAATCAGCAGCCATATAACACTCAAATGTAGTCAGCTCAGCCAATCAGCAGCCATGTAACACTCAAATGTAGTCAGCTCAGCCAATCAGCAGTCATGTAAAACTACACTATAGTAATCTCAGCCAATCAGCAGCCATGTAACAGTCAAATGTAATCAGTTCAGCCAATCAGAAGTCATGTAACACTAGCATGTAGTCAGTTCACCCAATTAGCAGCCATGTAACACTAGCCTGTAGTCAGCTCAGCCAATCAGCAGTCGTGTAACACTAGCCTTTAGTCAGCGCAGCCAATCAGCAGTCATATATAACAAGCCTGTAGTGACTTCAACCAATCAGCAGTCATGTAACACTAGACTGTAGTCAGCTCAGCCTATCAGAAGTCATGTAACACCTGCCTGTAGTCAGCTCAGCCAATCAGCAGTCATGAAAAACTACACTGTAGTCAGCTCAGCCAATCAGCAGCCATATAACACTCAAATGTAGTCAGCTCAGCCAATCAGCAGCCATGTAACACTAACCTGCAGTCAGCTCAGCCAATCAGCAGCCATGTAACAGTCAAATGTAATCAGTTCAGCCAATCAGAAGTCATGTAACACTAGCATGTAGTCAGTTCACCCAATTAGCAGCCATGTAACACTAGCCTGTAGTCAGCTCAGGCAATCAGCAGTCGTGTAACACTAGCCTTTAGTCAGCGCAGCCAATCAGCAGTCATATAAAACAAGCCTGTAGTGACTTCAACCAATCAGCAGTCATGTAACACTAGACTGTAGTCAGCTCAGCCTATCAGAAGTCATGTAACACCTGCCTGTAGTCAGCTCAGCCAATCAGCAGTCATGAAAAACTACACTGTAGTCAGCTCAGCCAATCAGCAGCCATATAACACTCAAATGTAGTCAGCTCAGCCAATCAGCAGCCATGTAACACTCAAATGTAGTCAGCTCAGCCAATCAGCAGTCATGTAAAACTACACTATAGTAATCTCAGCCAATCAGCAGCCATGTAACAGTCAAATGTAATCAGTTCAGCCAATCAGAAGTCATGTAACACTAGCATGTAGTCAGTTCACCCAATTAGCAGCCATGTAACACTAGCCTGTAGTCAGCTCAGCCAATCAGCAGTCGTGTAACACTAGCCTTTAGTCAGCGCAGCCAATCAGCAGTCATATAAAACAAGCCTGTAGTGACTTCAACCAATCAGCAGTCATGTAACACTAGACTGTAGTCAGCTCAGCCTATCAGAAGTCATGTAACACCTGCCTGTAGTCAGCTCAGCCAATCAGCAGTCATGAAAAACTACACTGTAGTCAGCTCAGCCAATCAGCAGCCATATAACACTCAAATGTAGTCAGCTCAGCCAATCAGCAGCCATGTAACACTAACCTGCAGTCAGCTCAGCCAATCAGCAGCCATGTAACAGTCAAATGTAATCAGTTCAGCCAATCAGAAGTCATGTAACACTAGCATGTAGTCAGTTCACCCAATTAGCAGCCATGTAACACTAGCCTGTAGTCAGCCCAGCCAATCAGCAGTCATGTAAAACTACACTATAGTAATCTCAGCCAATCAGCAGCCATGTAACAGTCAAATGTAGTCAGCTCAGCCAATCAGCAGCCATGTAACACTAGACTGTAGTCAGCTCACCCAGTCAGCAGCCATGTGACACTAGACTGTAGCCAGCTCAGCCAATCAGAAGTCATGTAACACTAGCCTGTAGTCATCTCAGGCAATCATCAGCTATGTAACAGTCAAATGTAGTCAGCTCAGCCAATCAGAATAAAAGTAACACTAGCCTGTAGTCAGCTCAGCCAATCAGAAGAAAAGTAATGCTAGCCTGTCGTCAGCTCAGCCAATCACAAGTCATGTAACACCTGCCTGTAGTCAGCTCAGCCAATAAGCAGTCATGTAAAACTACACTGTAGTCAGCTCAGCCAATCAGCAGCTATATAAAACTACACTGTAGTCAGCTCAGCCAATCAGCAGCTATGTAACACTCAAATGTAGTCAGCTCAGCCAATCAGCAGCCATGTGACACTCAAATGTAGTCAGCTCAGCCAATCAGCAGTCATGTAACACTAGACTGTAGTCAGCTCAGCCTATCAGAAGTCATGTAACACCTGCCTGTAGTCAGCTCAGCCAATCAGCAGTCATGAAAAACTACACTGTAGTCAGCTCAGCCAATCAGCAGCCATATAACACTCAAATGTAGTCAGCTCAGCCAATCAGCAGCCATGTAACACTCAAATGTAGTCAGCTCAGCCAATCAGCAGTCATGTAAAACTACACTATAGTAATCTCAGCCAATCAGCAGCCATGTAACAGTCAAATGTAATCAGTTCAGCCAATCAGAAGTCATGTAACACTAGCATGTAGTCAGTTCACCCAATTAGCAGCCATGTAACACTAGCCTGTAGTCAGCTCAGCCAATCAGCAGTCGTGTAACACTAGCCTTTAGTCAGCGCAGCCAATCAGCAGTCATATAAAACAAGCCTGTAGTGACTTCAACCAATCAGCAGTCATGTAACACTAGACTGTAGTCAGCTCAGCCTATCAGAAGTCATGTAACACCTGCCTGTAGTCAGCTCAGCCAATCAGCAGTCATGAAAAACTACACTGTAGTCAGCTCAGCCAATCAGCAGCCATATAACACTCAAATGTAGTCAGCTCAGCCAATCAGCAGCCATGTAACGCTCAAATGTAGTCAGCTCAGCCAATCAGCAGTCATGTAAAACTACACTATAGTAATCTCAGCCAATCAGCAGCCATGTAACAGTCAAATGTAATCAGTTCAGCCAATCAGAAGTCATGTAACACTAGCATGTAGTCAGTTCACCCAATTAGCAGCCATGTAACACTAGCCTGTAGTCAGCTCAGCCAATCAGCAGTCGTGTAACACTAGCCTTTAGTCAGCGCAGCCAATCAGCAGTCATATAAAACAAGCCTGTAGTGACTTCAACCAATCAGCAGTCATGTAACACTAGACTGTAGTCAGCTCAGCCTATCAGAAGTCATGTAACACCTGCCTGTAGTCAGCTCAGCCAATCAGCAGTCATGAAAAACTACACTGTAGTCAGCTCAGCCAATCAGCAGCCATATAACACTCAAATGTAGTCAGCTCAGCCAATCAGCAGCCATGTAACACTAACCTGCAGTCAGCTCAGCCAATCAGCAGCCATGTAACAGTCAAATGTAATCAGTTCAGCCAATCAGAAGTCATGTAACACTAGCATGTAGTCAGTTCACCCAATTAGCAGCCATGTAACACTAGCCTGTAGTCAGCTCAGGCAATCAGCAGTCGTGTAACACTAGCCTTTAGTCAGCGCAGCCAATCAGCAGTCATATAAAACAAGCCTGTAGTGACTTCAACCAATCAGCAGTCATGTAACACTAGACTGTAGTCAGCTCAGCCTATCAGAAGTCATGTAACACCTGCCTGTAGTCAGCTCAGCCAATCAGCAGTCATGAAAAACTACACTGTAGTCAGCTCAGCCAATCAGCAGCCATATAACACTCAAATGTAGTCAGCTCAGCCAATCAGCAGCCATGTAACACTCAAATGTAGTCAGCTCAGCCAATCAGCAGTCATGTAAAACTACACTATAGTAATCTCAGCCAATCAGCAGCCATGTAACAGTCAAATGTAATCAGTTCAGCCAATCAGAAGTCATGTAACACTAGCATGTAGTCAGTTCACCCAATTAGCAGCCATGTAACACTAGCCTGTAGTCAGCTCAGCCAATCAGCAGTCGTGTAACACTAGCCTTTAGTCAGCGCAGCCAATCAGCAGTCATATAAAACAAGCCTGTAGTGACTTCAACCAATCAGCAGTCATGTAACACTAGACTGTAGTCAGCTCAGCCTATCAGAAGTCATGTAACACCTGCCTGTAGTCAGCTCAGCCAATCAGCAGTCATGAAAAACTACACTGTAGTCAGCTCAGCCAATCAGCAGCCATATAACACTCAAATGTAGTCAGCTCAGCCAATCAGCAGCCATGTAACACTAACCTGCAGTCAGCTCAGCCAATCAGCAGCCATGTAACAGTCAAATGTAATCAGTTCAGCCAATCAGAAGTCATGTAACACTAGCATGTAGTCAGTTCACCCAATTAGCAGCCATGTAACACTAGCCTGTAGTCAGCCCAGCCAATCAGCAGTCATGTAAAACTACACTATAGTAATCTCAGCCAATCAGCAGCCATGTAACAGTCAAATGTAGTCAGCTCAGCCAATCAGCAGCCATGTAACACTAGACTGTAGTCAGCTCACCCAGTCAGCAGCCATGTGACACTAGACTGTAGCCAGCTCAGCCAATCAGAAGTCATGTAACACTAGCCTGTAGTCATCTCAGGCAATCATCAGCTATGTAACAGTCAAATGTAGTCAGCTCAGCCAATCAGAATAAAAGTAACACTAGCCTGTAGTCAGCTCAGCCAATCAGAAGAAAAGTAATGCTAGCCTGTCGTCAGCTCAGCCAATCACAAGTCATGTAACACCTGCCTGTAGTCAGCTCAGCCAATAAGCAGTCATGTAAAACTACACTGTAGTCAGCTCAGCCAATCAGCAGCTATATAAAACTACACTGTAGTCAGCTCAGCCAATCAGCAGCTATGTAACACTCAAATGTAGTCAGCTCAGCCAATCAGCAGCCATGTGACACTCAAATGTAGTCAGCTCAGCCAATCAGCAGTCATGTAACACTAGACTGTAGTCAGCTCAGCCTATCAGAAGTCATGTAACACCTGCCTGTAGTCAGCTCAGCCAATCAGCAGTCATGAAAAACTACACTGTAGTCAGCTCAGCCAATCAGCAGCCATATAACACTCAAATGTAGTCAGCTCAGCCAATCAGCAGCCATGTAACACTCAAATGTAGTCAGCTCAGCCAATCAGCAGTCATGTAAAACTACACTATAGTAATCTCAGCCAATCAGCAGCCATGTAACAGTCAAATGTAATCAGTTCAGCCAATCAGAAGTCATGTAACACTAGCATGTAGTCAGTTCACCCAATTAGCAGCCATGTAACACTAGCCTGTAGTCAGCTCAGCCAATCAGCAGTCGTGTAACACTAGCCTTTAGTCAGCGCAGCCAATCAGCAGTCATATAAAACAAGCCTGTAGTGACTTCAACCAATCAGCAGTCATGTAACACTAGACTGTAGTCAGCTCAGCCTATCAGAAGTCATGTAACACCTGCCTGTAGTCAGCTCAGCCAATCAGCAGTCATGAAAAACTACACTGTAGTCAGCTCAGCCAATCAGCAGCCATATAACACTCAAATGTAGTCAGCTCAGCCAATCAGCAGCCATGTAACGCTCAAATGTAGTCAGCTCAGCCAATCAGCAGTCATGTAAAACTACACTATAGTAATCTCAGCCAATCAGCAGCCATGTAACAGTCAAATGTAATCAGTTCAGCCAATCAGAAGTCATGTAACACTAGCATGTAGTCAGTTCACCCAATTAGCAGCCATGTAACACTAGCCTGTAGTCAGCTCAGCCAATCAGCAGTCGTGTAACACTAGCCTTTAGTCAGCGCAGCCAATCAGCAGTCATATAAAACAAGCCTGTAGTGACTTCAACCAATCAGCAGTCATGTAACACTAGACTGTAGTCAGCTCAGCCTATCAGAAGTCATGTAACACCTGCCTGTAGTCAGCTCAGCCAATCAGCAGTCATGAAAAACTACACTGTAGTCAGCTCAGCCAATCAGCAGCCATATAACACTCAAATGTAGTCAGCTCAGCCAATCAGCAGCCATGTAACACTAACCTGCAGTCAGCTCAGCCAATCAGCAGCCATGTAACAGTCAAATGTAATCAGTTCAGCCAATCAGAAGTCATGTAACACTAGCATGTAGTCAGTTCACCCAATTAGCAGCCATGTAACACTAGCCTGTAGTCAGCTCAGGCAATCAGCAGTCGTGTAACACTAGCCTTTAGTCAGCGCAGCCAATCAGCAGTCATATAAAACAAGCCTGTAGTGACTTCAACCAATCAGCAGTCATGTAACACTAGACTGTAGTCAGCTCAGCCTATCAGAAGTCATGTAACACCTGCCTGTAGTCAGCTCAGCCAATCAGCAGTCATGAAAAACTACACTGTAGTCAGCTCAGCCAATCAGCAGCCATATAACACTCAAATGTAGTCAGCTCAGCCAATCAGCAGCCATGTAACACTCAAATGTAGTCAGCTCAGCCAATCAGCAGTCATGTAAAACTACACTATAGTAATCTCAGCCAATCAGCAGCCATGTAACAGTCAAATGTAATCAGTTCAGCCAATCAGAAGTCATGTAACACTAGCATGTAGTCAGTTCACCCAATTAGCAGCCATGTAACACTAGCCTGTAGTCAGCTCAGCCAATCAGCAGTCGTGTAACACTAGCCTTTAGTCAGCGCAGCCAATCAGCAGTCATATAAAACAAGCCTGTAGTGACTTCAACCAATCAGCAGTCATGTAACACTAGACTGTAGTCAGCTCAGCCTATCAGAAGTCATGTAACACCTGCCTGTAGTCAGCTCAGCCAATCAGCAGTCATGAAAAACTACACTGTAGTCAGCTCAGCCAATCAGCAGCCATATAACACTCAAATGTAGTCAGCTCAGCCAATCAGCAGCCATGTAACACTAACCTGCAGTCAGCTCAGCCAATCAGCAGCCATGTAACAGTCAAATGTAATCAGTTCAGCCAATCAGAAGTCATGTAACACTAGCATGTAGTCAGTTCACCCAATTAGCAGCCATGTAACACTAGCCTGTAGTCAGCTCAGGCAATCAGCAGTCGTGTAACACTAGCCTTTAGTCAGCGCAGCCAATCAGCAGTCATATAAAACAAGCCTGTAGTGACTTCAACCAATCAGCAGTCATGTAACACTAGACTGTAGTCAGCTCAGCCTATCAGAAGTCATGTAACACCTGCCTGTAGTCAGCTCAGCCAATCAGCAGTCATGAAAAACTACACTGTAGTCAGCTCAGCCAATCAGCAGCCATATAACACTCAAATGTAGTCAGCTCAGCCAATCAGCAGCCATGTAACACTCAAATGTAGTCAGCTCAGCCAATCAGCAGTCATGTAAAACTACACTATAGTAATCTCAGCCAATCAGCAGCCATGTAACAGTCAAATGTAATCAGTTCAGCCAATCAGAAGTCATGTAACACTAGCATGTAGTCAGTTCACCCAATTAGCAGCCATGTAACACTAGCCTGTAGTCAGCTCAGCCAATCAGCAGTCGTGTAACACTAGCCTTTAGTCAGCGCAGCCAATCAGCAGTCATATAAAACAAGCCTGTAGTGACTTCAACCAATCAGCAGTCATGTAACACTAGACTGTAGTCAGCTCAGCCTATCAGAAGTCATGTAACACCTGCCTGTAGTCAGCTCAGCCAATCAGCAGTCATGAAAAACTACACTGTAGTCAGCTCAGCCAATCAGCAGCCATATAACACTCAAATGTAGTCAGCTCAGCCAATCAGCAGCCATGTAACACTAACCTGCAGTCAGCTCAGCCAATCAGCAGCCATGTAACAGTCAAATGTAATCAGTTCAGCCAATCAGAAGTCATGTAACACTAGCATGTAGTCAGTTCACCCAATTAGCAGCCATGTAACACTAGCCTGTAGTCAGCCCAGCCAATCAGCAGTCATGTAAAACTACACTATAGTAATCTCAGCCAATCAGCAGCCATGTAACAGTCAAATGTAGTCAGCTCAGCCAATCAGCAGCCATGTAACACTAGACTGTAGTCAGCTCACCCAGTCAGCAGCCATGTGACACTAGACTGTAGCCAGCTCAGCCAATCAGAAGTCATGTAACACTAGCCTGTAGTCATCTCAGGCAATCATCAGCTATGTAACAGTCAAATGTAGTCAGCTCAGCCAATCAGAATAAAAGTAACACTAGCCTGTAGTCAGCTCAGCCAATCAGAAGAAAAGTAATGCTAGCCTGTCGTCAGCTCAGCCAATCACAAGTCATGTAACACCTGCCTGTAGTCAGCTCAGCCAATAAGCAGTCATGTAAAACTACACTGTAGTCAGCTCAGCCAATCAGCAGCTATATAAAACTACACTGTAGTCAGCTCAGCCAATCAGCAGCTATGTAACACTCAAATGTAGTCAGCTCAGCCAATCAGCAGCCATGTGACACTCAAATGTAGTCAGCTCAGCCAATCAGCAGTCATGTAACACTAGACTGTAGTCAGCTCAGCCTATCAGAAGTCATGTAACACCTGCCTGTAGTCAGCTCAGCCAATCAGCAGTCATGAAAAACTACACTGTAGTCAGCTCAGCCAATCAGCAGCCATATAACACTCAAATGTAGTCAGCTCAGCCAATCAGCAGCCATGTAACACTCAAATGTAGTCAGCTCAGCCAATCAGCAGTCATGTAAAACTACACTATAGTAATCTCAGCCAATCAGCAGCCATGTAACAGTCAAATGTAATCAGTTCAGCCAATCAGAAGTCATGTAACACTAGCATGTAGTCAGTTCACCCAATTAGCAGCCATGTAACACTAGCCTGTAGTCAGCTCAGCCAATCAGCAGTCGTGTAACACTAGCCTTTAGTCAGCGCAGCCAATCAGCAGTCATATAAAACAAGCCTGTAGTGACTTCAACCAATCAGCAGTCATGTAACACTAGACTGTAGTCAGCTCAGCCTATCAGAAGTCATGTAACACCTGCCTGTAGTCAGCTCAGCCAATCAGCAGTCATGAAAAACTACACTGTAGTCAGCTCAGCCAATCAGCAGCCATATAACACTCAAATGTAGTCAGCTCAGCCAATCAGCAGCCATGTAACGCTCAAATGTAGTCAGCTCAGCCAATCAGCAGTCATGTAAAACTACACTATAGTAATCTCAGCCAATCAGCAGCCATGTAACAGTCAAATGTAATCAGTTCAGCCAATCAGAAGTCATGTAACACTAGCATGTAGTCAGTTCACCCAATTAGCAGCCATGTAACACTAGCCTGTAGTCAGCTCAGCCAATCAGCAGTCGTGTAACACTAGCCTTTAGTCAGCGCAGCCAATCAGCAGTCATATAAAACAAGCCTGTAGTGACTTCAACCAATCAGCAGTCATGTAACACTAGACTGTAGTCAGCTCAGCCTATCAGAAGTCATGTAACACCTGCCTGTAGTCAGCTCAGCCAATCAGCAGTCATGAAAAACTACACTGTAGTCAGCTCAGCCAATCAGCAGCCATATAACACTCAAATGTAGTCAGCTCAGCCAATCAGCAGCCATGTAACACTAACCTGCAGTCAGCTCAGCCAATCAGCAGCCATGTAACAGTCAAATGTAATCAGTTCAGCCAATCAGAAGTCATGTAACACTAGCATGTAGTCAGTTCACCCAATTAGCAGCCATGTAACACTAGCCTGTAGTCAGCTCAGGCAATCAGCAGTCGTGTAACACTAGCCTTTAGTCAGCGCAGCCAATCAGCAGTCATATAAAACAAGCCTGTAGTGACTTCAACCAATCAGCAGTCATGTAACACTAGACTGTAGTCAGCTCAGCCTATCAGAAGTCATGTAACACCTGCCTGTAGTCAGCTCAGCCAATCAGCAGTCATGAAAAACTACACTGTAGTCAGCTCAGCCAATCAGCAGCCATATAACACTCAAATGTAGTCAGCTCAGCCAATCAGCAGCCATGTAACACTCAAATGTAGTCAGCTCAGCCAATCAGCAGTCATGTAAAACTACACTATAGTAATCTCAGCCAATCAGCAGCCATGTAACAGTCAAATGTAATCAGTTCAGCCAATCAGAAGTCATGTAACACTAGCATGTAGTCAGTTCACCCAATTAGCAGCCATGTAACACTAGCCTGTAGTCAGCTCAGCCAATCAGCAGTCGTGTAACACTAGCCTTTAGTCAGCGCAGCCAATCAGCAGTCATATAAAACAAGCCTGTAGTGACTTCAACCAATCAGCAGTCATGTAACACTAGACTGTAGTCAGCTCAGCCTATCAGAAGTCATGTAACACCTGCCTGTAGTCAGCTCAGCCAATCAGCAGTCATGAAAAACTACACTGTAGTCAGCTCAGCCAATCAGCAGCCATATAACACTCAAATGTAGTCAGCTCAGCCAATCAGCAGCCATGTAACACTAACCTGCAGTCAGCTCAGCCAATCAGCAGCCATGTAACAGTCAAATGTAATCAGTTCAGCCAATCAGAAGTCATGTAACACTAGCATGTAGTCAGTTCACCCAATTAGCAGCCATGTAACACTAGCCTGTAGTCAGCTCAGGCAATCAGCAGTCGTGTAACACTAGCCTTTAGTCAGCGCAGCCAATCAGCAGTCATATAAAACAAGCCTGTAGTGACTTCAACCAATCAGCAGTCATGTAACACTAGACTGTAGTCAGCTCAGCCTATCAGAAGTCATGTAACACCTGCCTGTAGTCAGCTCAGCCAATCAGCAGTCATGAAAAACTACACTGTAGTCAGCTCAGCCAATCAGCAGCCATATAACACTCAAATGTAGTCAGCTCAGCCAATCAGCAGCCATGTAACACTAACCTGCAGTCAGCTCAGCCAGTCAGAAGTCAGGTAGCACTAGCCTGTAGTCAGCTCAGCCAAACAGCAGCTGTGTAACACTCAAATGTAGTCAGCCCTGCCAATCAGCAGTCATGTAAAACTACACTATAGTAATCTCAGCCAATCAGCAGCCATGTAACAGTCAAATGTAGTCAGCTCAGCCAATCAGCAGCCATGTAACACTAGACTGTAGTCAGCTCACCCAGTCAGCAGCCATGTGACACTAGACTGTAGCCAGCTCAGCCAATCAGAAGTCATGTAACACTAGCCTGTAGTCATCTCAGGCAATCATCAGCTATGTAACAGTCAAATGTAGTCAGCTCAGCCAATCAGAATAAAAGTAACACTAGCCTGTAGTCAGCTCAGCCAATCAGAAGAAAAGTAATGCTAGCCTGTCGTCAGCTCAGCCAATCACAAGTCATGTAACACCTGCCTGTAGTCAGCTCAGCCAATAAGCAGTCATGTAAAACTACACTGTAGTCAGCTCAGCCAATCAGCAGCTATATAAAACTACACTGTAGTCAGCTCAGCCAATCAGCAGCTATGTAACACTCAAATGTAGTCAGCTCAGCCAATCAGCAGCCATGTGACACTCAAATGTAGTCAGCTCAGCCAATCAGCAGTCATGTAACACTAGACTGTAGTCAGCTCAGCCTATCAGAAGTCATGTAACACCTGCCTGTAGTCAGCTCAGCCAATCAGCAGTCATGAAAAACTACACTGTAGTCAGCTCAGCCAATCAGCAGCCATATAACACTCAAATGTAGTCAGCTCAGCCAATCAGCAGCCATGTAACACTCAAATGTAGTCAGCTCAGCCAATCAGCAGTCATGTAAAACTACACTATAGTAATCTCAGCCAATCAGCAGCCATGTAACAGTCAAATGTAATCAGTTCAGCCAATCAGAAGTCATGTAACACTAGCATGTAGTCAGTTCACCCAATTAGCAGCCATGTAACACTAGCCTGTAGTCAGCTCAGCCAATCAGCAGTCGTGTAACACTAGCCTTTAGTCAGCGCAGCCAATCAGCAGTCATATAAAACAAGCCTGTAGTGACTTCAACCAATCAGCAGTCATGTAACACTAGACTGTAGTCAGCTCAGCCTATCAGAAGTCATGTAACACCTGCCTGTAGTCAGCTCAGCCAATCAGCAGTCATGAAAAACTACACTGTAGTCAGCTCAGCCAATCAGCAGCCATATAACACTCAAATGTAGTCAGCTCAGCCAATCAGCAGCCATGTAACACTCAAATGTAGTCAGCTCAGCCAATCAGCAGTCATGTAAAACTACACTATAGTAATCTCAGCCAATCAGCAGCCATGTAACAGTCAAATGTAATCAGTTCAGCCAATCAGAAGTCATGTAACACTAGCATGTAGTCAGTTCACCCAATTAGCAGCCATGTAACACTAGCCTGTAGTCAGCTCAGCCAATCAGCAGTCGTGTAACACTAGCCTTTAGTCAGCGCAGCCAATCAGCAGTCATATAAAACAAGCCTGTAGTGACTTCAACCAATCAGCAGTCATGTAACACTAGACTGTAGTCAGCTCAGCCTATCAGAAGTCATGTAACACCTGCCTGTAGTCAGCTCAGCCAATCAGCAGTCATGAAAAACTACACTGTAGTCAGCTCAGCCAATCAGCAGCCATATAACACTCAAATGTAGTCAGCTCAGCCAATCAGCAGCCATGTAACACTCAAATGTAGTCAGCTCAGCCAATCAGCAGTCATGTAAAACTACACTATAGTAATCTCAGCCAATCAGCAGCCATGTAACAGTCAAATGTAATCAGTTCAGCCAATCAGAAGTCATGTAACACTAGCATGTAGTCAGTTCACCCAATTAGCAGCCATGTAACACTAGCCTGTAGTCAGCTCAGCCAATCAGCAGTCGTGTAACACTAGCCTTTAGTCAGCGCAGCCAATCAGCAGTCATATAAAACAAGCCTGTAGTGACTTCAACCAATCAGCAGTCATGTAACACTAGACTGTAGTCAGCTCAGCCTATCAGAAGTCATGTAACACCTGCCTGTAGTCAGCTCAGCCAATCAGCAGTCATGAAAAACTACACTGTAGTCAGCTCAGCCAATCAGCAGCCATATAACACTCAAATGTAGTCAGCTCAGCCAATCAGCAGCCATGTAACACTAACCTGCAGTCAGCTCAGCCAATCAGCAGCCATGTAACAGTCAAATGTAATCAGTTCAGCCAATCAGAAGTCATGTAACACTAGCATGTAGTCAGTTCACCCAATTAGCAGCCATGTAACACTAGCCTGTAGTCAGCTCAGGCAATCAGCAGTCGTGTAACACTAGCCTTTAGTCAGCGCAGCCAATCAGCAGTCATATAAAACAAGCCTGTAGTGACTTCAACCAATCAGCAGTCATGTAACACTAGACTGTAGTCAGCTCAGCCTATCAGAAGTCATGTAACACCTGCCTGTAGTCAGCTCAGCCAATCAGCAGTCATGAAAAACTACACTGTAGTCAGCTCAGCCAATCAGCAGCCATATAACACTCAAATGTAGTCAGCTCAGCCAATCAGCAGCCATGTAACACTCAAATGTAGTCAGCTCAGCCAATCAGCAGTCATGTAAAACTACACTATAGTAATCTCAGCCAATCAGCAGCCATGTAACAGTCAAATGTAATCAGTTCAGCCAATCAGAAGTCATGTAACACTAGCATGTAGTCAGTTCACCCAATTAGCAGCCATGTAACACTAGCCTGTAGTCAGCTCAGCCAATCAGCAGTCGTGTAACACTAGCCTTTAGTCAGCGCAGCCAATCAGCAGTCATATAAAACAAGCCTGTAGTGACTTCAACCAATCAGCAGTCATGTAACACTAGACTGTAGTCAGCTCAGCCTATCAGAAGTCATGTAACACCTGCCTGTAGTCAGCTCAGCCAATCAGCAGTCATGAAAAACTACACTGTAGTCAGCTCAGCCAATCAGCAGCCATATAACACTCAAATGTAGTCAGCTCAGCCAATCAGCAGCCATGTAACACTAACCTGCAGTCAGCTCAGCCAATCAGCAGCCATGTAACAGTCAAATGTAATCAGTTCAGCCAATCAGAAGTCATGTAACACTAGCATGTAGTCAGTTCACCCAATTAGCAGCCATGTAACACTAGCCTGTAGTCAGCTCAGGCAATCAGCAGTCGTGTAACACTAGCCTTTAGTCAGCGCAGCCAATCAGCAGTCATATAAAACAAGCCTGTAGTGACTTCAACCAATCAGCAGTCATGTAACACTAGACTGTAGTCAGCTCAGCCTATCAGAAGTCATGTAACACCTGCCTGTAGTCAGCTCAGCCAATCAGCAGTCATGAAAAACTACACTGTAGTCAGCTCAGCCAATCAGCAGCCATATAACACTCAAATGTAGTCAGCTCAGCCAATCAGCAGCCATGTAACACTAACCTGCAGTCAGCTCAGCCAGTCAGAAGTCAGGTAGCACTAGCCTGTAGTCAGCTCAGCCAAACAGCAGCTGTGTAACACTCAAATGTAGTCAGCCCTGCCAATCAGCAGTCATGTAAAACTACACTATAGTAATCTCAGCCAATCAGCAGCCATGTAACAGTCAAATGTAGTCAGCTCAGCCAATCAGCAGCCATGTAACACTAGACTGTAGTCAGCTCACCCAGTCAGCAGCCATGTGACACTAGACTGTAGCCAGCTCAGCCAATCAGAAGTCATGTAACACTAGCCTGTAGTCATCTCAGGCAATCATCAGCTATGTAACAGTCAAATGTAGTCAGCTCAGCCAATCAGAATAAAAGTAACACTAGCCTGTAGTCAGCTCAGCCAATCAGAAGAAAAGTAATGCTAGCCTGTCGTCAGCTCAGCCAATCACAAGTCATGTAACACCTGCCTGTAGTCAGCTCAGCCAATAAGCAGTCATGTAAAACTACACTGTAGTCAGCTCAGCCAATCAGCAGCTATATAAAACTACACTGTAGTCAGCTCAGCCAATCAGCAGCTATGTAACACTCAAATGTAGTCAGCTCAGCCAATCAGCAGCCATGTGACACTCAAATGTAGTCAGCTCAGCCAATCAGCAGTCATGTAACACTAGACTGTAGTCAGCTCAGCCTATCAGAAGTCATGTAACACCTGCCTGTAGTCAGCTCAGCCAATCAGCAGTCATGAAAAACTACACTGTAGTCAGCTCAGCCAATCAGCAGCCATATAACACTCAAATGTAGTCAGCTCAGCCAATCAGCAGCCATGTAACACTCAAATGTAGTCAGCTCAGCCAATCAGCAGTCATGTAAAACTACACTATAGTAATCTCAGCCAATCAGCAGCCATGTAACAGTCAAATGTAATCAGTTCAGCCAATCAGAAGTCATGTAACACTAGCATGTAGTCAGTTCACCCAATTAGCAGCCATGTAACACTAGCCTGTAGTCAGCTCAGCCAATCAGCAGTCGTGTAACACTAGCCTTTAGTCAGCGCAGCCAATCAGCAGTCATATAAAACAAGCCTGTAGTGACTTCAACCAATCAGCAGTCATGTAACACTAGACTGTAGTCAGCTCAGCCTATCAGAAGTCATGTAACACCTGCCTGTAGTCAGCTCAGCCAATCAGCAGTCATGAAAAACTACACTGTAGTCAGCTCAGCCAATCAGCAGCCATATAACACTCAAATGTAGTCAGCTCAGCCAATCAGCAGCCATGTAACACTCAAATGTAGTCAGCTCAGCCAATCAGCAGTCATGTAAAACTACACTATAGTAATCTCAGCCAATCAGCAGCCATGTAACAGTCAAATGTAATCAGTTCAGCCAATCAGAAGTCATGTAACACTAGCATGTAGTCAGTTCACCCAATTAGCAGCCATGTAACACTAGCCTGTAGTCAGCTCAGCCAATCAGCAGTCGTGTAACACTAGCCTTTAGTCAGCGCAGCCAATCAGCAGTCATATAAAACAAGCCTGTAGTGACTTCAACCAATCAGCAGTCATGTAACACTAGACTGTAGTCAGCTCAGCCTATCAGAAGTCATGTAACACCTGCCTGTAGTCAGCTCAGCCAATCAGCAGTCATGAAAAACTACACTGTAGTCAGCTCAGCCAATCAGCAGCCATATAACACTCAAATGTAGTCAGCTCAGCCAATCAGCAGCCATGTAACACTCAAATGTAGTCAGCTCAGCCAATCAGCAGTCATGTAAAACTACACTATAGTAATCTCAGCCAATCAGCAGCCATGTAACAGTCAAATGTAATCAGTTCAGCCAATCAGAAGTCATGTAACACTAGCATGTAGTCAGTTCACCCAATTAGCAGCCATGTAACACTAGCCTGTAGTCAGCTCAGCCAATCAGCAGTCGTGTAACACTAGCCTTTAGTCAGCGCAGCCAATCAGCAGTCATATAAAACAAGCCTGTAGTGACTTCAACCAATCAGCAGTCATGTAACACTAGACTGTAGTCAGCTCAGCCTATCAGAAGTCATGTAACACCTGCCTGTAGTCAGCTCAGCCAATCAGCAGTCATGAAAAACTACACTGTAGTCAGCTCAGCCAATCAGCAGCCATATAACACTCAAATGTAGTCAGCTCAGCCAATCAGCAGCCATGTAACACTAACCTGCAGTCAGCTCAGCCAATCAGCAGCCATGTAACAGTCAAATGTAATCAGTTCAGCCAATCAGAAGTCATGTAACACTAGCATGTAGTCAGTTCACCCAATTAGCAGCCATGTAACACTAGCCTGTAGTCAGCTCAGCCAATCAGCAGTCGTGTAACACTAGCCTTTAGTCAGCGCAGCCAATCAGCAGTCATATAAAACAAGCCTGTAGTGACTTCAACCAATCAGCAGTCATGTAACACTAGACTGTAGTCAGCTCAGCCTATCAGAAGTCATGTAACACCTGCCTGTAGTCAGCTCAGCCAATCAGCAGTCATGAAAAACTACACTGTAGTCAGCTCAGCCAATCAGCAGCCATATAACACTCAAATGTAGTCAGCTCAGCCAATCAGCAGCCATGTAACACTAACCTGCAGTCAGCTCAGCCAGTCAGAAGTCAGGTAGCACTAGCCTGTAGTCAGCTCAGCCAAACAGCAGCTGTGTAACACTCAAATGTAGTCAGCCCAGCCAATCAGCAGTCATGTAAAACTACACTATAGTAATCTCAGCCAATCAGCAGCCATGTAACAGTCAAATGTAGTCAGCTCAGCCAATCAGCAGCCATGTAACACTAGACTGTAGTCAGCTCACCCAGTCAGCAGCCATGTGACACTAGACTGTAGCCAGCTCAGCCAATCAGAAGTCATGTAACACTAGCCTGTAGTCATCTCAGGCAATCATCAGCTATGTAACAGTCAAATGTAGTCAGCTCAGCCAATCAGAATAAAAGTAACACTAGCCTGTAGTCAGCTCAGCCAATCAGAAGAAAAGTAATGCTAGCCTGTCGTCAGCTCAGCCAATCACAAGTCATGTAACACCTGCCTGTAGTCAGCTCAGCCAATAAGCAGTCATGTAAAACTACACTGTAGTCAGCTCAGCCAATCAGCAGCTATATAAAACTACACTGTAGTCAGCTCAGCCAATCAGCAGCTATGTAACACTCAAATGTAGTCAGCTCAGCCAATCAGCAGCCATGTGACACTCAAATGTAGTCAGCTCAGCCAATCAGCAGTCATGTAACACTAGACTGTAGTCAGCTCAGCCTATCAGAAGTCATGTAACACCTGCCTGTAGTCAGCTCAGCCAATCAGCAGTCATGAAAAACTACACTGTAGTCAGCTCAGCCAATCAGCAGCCATATAACACTCAAATGTAGTCAGCTCAGCCAATCAGCAGCCATGTAACACTCAAATGTAGTCAGCTCAGCCAATCAGCAGTCATGTAAAACTACACTATAGTAATCTCAGCCAATCAGCAGCCATGTAACAGTCAAATGTAGTCAGCTCAGCCAATCAGAAGACATGTAACAATAGACTGTAGTCAGCTCAGCCAGTCAGCAGCTATGTAACAGTCAAATGTAGTCAGCTCAGCCAATCAGAATAAAAGTAACACTAGCCTGTAGTCAGCTCAGCCAATCAGAAGAAAAGTAATGCTAGCCTGTCGTCGGTTCAGCCAATCACAAGTCATGTAACACCTGCCTGTAGTCAGCTCAGCCAATAAGCAGTCATGTAAAACTACACTGTAGTCAGCTCAGCCAATCAGCAGCCATGTAACACTCAAATGTAGTCAGCTCAGCCAATCAGCAGTCATGTAAAACTACACTATAGTAATCTCAGCCAATCAGCAGCCATGTAACAGTCAAATGTAATCAGCTCAGCCAATCAGAAGTCATGTAACACTAGCATGTAGTCAGTTCACCCAATTAGCAGCCATGTAACACTAGCCTGTAGTCAGCTCAGCCAATCAGCAGTCGTGTAACACTAGCCTTTAGTCAGCGCAGCCAATCAGCAGTCATATAAAACAAGCCTGTAGTGACTTCAACCAATCAGCAGTCATGTAACACTAGACTGTAGTCAGCTCAGCCTATCAGAAGTCATGTAACACCTGCCTGTAGTCAGCTCAGCCAATCAGCAGTCATGAAAAACTACACTGTAGTCAGCTCAGCCAATCAGCAGCCATATAACACTCAAATGTAGTCAGCTCAGCCAATCAGCAGCCATGTAACACTAACCTGCAGTCAGCTCAGCCAGTCAGAAGTCAGGTAGCACTAGCCTGTAGTCAGCTCAGCCAAACAGCAGCTGTGTAACACTCAAATGTAGTCAGCCCTGCCAATCAGCAGTCATGTAAAACTACACTATAGTAATCTCAGCCAATCAGCAGCCATGTAACAGTCAAATGTAGTCAGCTCAGCCAATCAGCAGCCATGTAACACTAGACTGTAGTCAGCTCACCCAGTCAGCAGCCATGTGACACTAGACTGTAGCCAGCTCAGCCAATCAGAAGTCATGTAACACTAGCCTGTAGTCATCTCAGGCAATCATCAGCTATGTAACAGTCAAATGTAGTCAGCTCAGCCAATCAGAATAAAAGTAACACTAGCCTGTAGTCAGCTCAGCCAATCAGAAGAAAAGTAATGCTAGCCTGTCGTCAGCTCAGCCAATCACAAGTCATGTAACACCTGCCTGTAGTCAGCTCAGCCAATAAGCAGTCATGTAAAACTACACTGTAGTCAGCTCAGCCAATCAGCAGCTATATAAAACTACACTGTAGTCAGCTCAGCCAATCAGCAGCTATGTAACACTCAAATGTAGTCAGCTCAGCCAATCAGCAGCCATGTGACACTCAAATGTAGTCAGCTCAGCCAATCAGCAGTCATGTAACACTAGACTGTAGTCAGCTCAGCCTATCAGAAGTCATGTAACACCTGCCTGTAGTCAGCTCAGCCAATCAGCAGTCATGAAAAACTACACTGTAGTCAGCTCAGCCAATCAGCAGCCATATAACACTCAAATGTAGTCAGCTCAGCCAATCAGCAGCCATGTAACACTCAAATGTAGTCAGCTCAGCCAATCAGCAGTCATGTAAAACTACACTATAGTAATCTCAGCCAATCAGCAGCCATGTAACAGTCAAATGTAATCAGTTCAGCCAATCAGAAGTCATGTAACACTAGCATGTAGTCAGTTCACCCAATTAGCAGCCATGTAACACTAGCCTGTAGTCAGCTCAGCCAATCAGCAGTCGTGTAACACTAGCCTTTAGTCAGCGCAGCCAATCAGCAGTCATATAAAACAAGCCTGTAGTGACTTCAACCAATCAGCAGTCATGTAACACTAGACTGTAGTCAGCTCAGCCTATCAGAAGTCATGTAACACCTGCCTGTAGTCAGCTCAGCCAATCAGCAGTCATGAAAAACTACACTGTAGTCAGCTCAGCCAATCAGCAGCCATATAACACTCAAATGTAGTCAGCTCAGCCAATCAGCAGCCATGTAACACTAACCTGCAGTCAGCTCAGCCAGTCAGAAGTCAGGTAGCACTAGCCTGTAGTCAGCTCAGCCAAACAGCAGCTGTGTAACACTCAAATGTAGTCAGCCCAGCCAATCAGCAGTCATGTAAAACTACACTATAGTAATCTCAGCCAATCAGCAGCCATGTAACAGTCAAATGTAGTCAGCTCAGCCAATCAGCAGCCATGTAACACTAGACTGTAGTCAGCTCACCCAGTCAGCAGCCATGTGACACTAGACTGTAGCCAGCTCAGCCAATCAGAAGTCATGTAACACTAGCCTGTAGTCATCTCAGGCAATCATCAGCTATGTAACAGTCAAATGTAGTCAGCTCAGCCAATCAGAATAAAAGTAACACTAGCCTGTAGTCAGCTCAGCCAATCAGAAGAAAAGTAATGCTAGCCTGTCGTCAGCTCAGCCAATCACAAGTCATGTAACACCTGCCTGTAGTCAGCTCAGCCAATAAGCAGTCATGTAAAACTACACTGTAGTCAGCTCAGCCAATCAGCAGCTATATAAAACTACACTGTAGTCAGCTCAGCCAATCAGCAGCTATGTAACACTCAAATGTAGTCAGCTCAGCCAATCAGCAGCCATGTGACACTCAAATGTAGTCAGCTCAGCCAATCAGCAGTCATGTAACACTAGACTGTAGTCAGCTCAGCCTATCAGAAGTCATGTAACACCTGCCTGTAGTCAGCTCAGCCAATCAGCAGTCATGAAAAACTACACTGTAGTCAGCTCAGCCAATCAGCAGCCATATAACACTCAAATGTAGTCAGCTCAGCCAATCAGCAGCCATGTAACACTCAAATGTAGTCAGCTCAGCCAATCAGCAGTCATGTAAAACTACACTATAGTAATCTCAGCCAATCAGCAGCCATGTAACAGTCAAATGTAATCAGTTCAGCCAATCAGAAGTCATGTAACACTAGCATGTAGTCAGTTCACCCAATTAGCAGCCATGTAACACTAGCCTGTAGTCAGCTCAGCCAATCAGCAGTCGTGTAACACTAGCCTTTAGTCAGCGCAGCCAATCAGCAGTCATATAAAACAAGCCTGTAGTGACTTCAACCAATCAGCAGTCATGTAACACTAGACTGTAGTCAGCTCAGCCTATCAGAAGTCATGTAACACCTGCCTGTAGTCAGCTCAGCCAATCAGCAGTCATGAAAAACTACACTGTAGTCAGCTCAGCCAATCAGCAGCCATATAACACTCAAATGTAGTCAGCTCAGCCAATCAGCAGCCATGTAACACTAACCTGCAGTCAGCTCAGCCAGTCAGAAGTCAGGTAGCACTAGCCTGTAGTCAGCTCAGCCAAACAGCAGCTGTGTAACACTCAAATGTAGTCAGCCCAGCCAATCAGCAGTCATGTAAAACTACACTATAGTAATCTCAGCCAATCAGCAGCCATGTAACAGTCAAATGTAGTCAGCTCAGCCAATCAGCAGCCATGTAACACTAGACTGTAGTCAGCTCACCCAGTCAGCAGCCATGTGACACTAGACTGTAGCCAGCTCAGCCAATCAGAAGTCATGTAACACTAGCCTGTAGTCATCTCAGGCAATCATCAGCTATGTAACAGTCAAATGTAGTCAGCTCAGCCAATCAGAATAAAAGTAACACTAGCCTGTAGTCAGCTCAGCCAATCAGAAGAAAAGTAATGCTAGCCTGTCGTCAGCTCAGCCAATCACAAGTCATGTAACACCTGCCTGTAGTCAGCTCAGCCAATAAGCAGTCATGTAAAACTACACTGTAGTCAGCTCAGCCAATCAGCAGCTATATAAAACTACACTGTAGTCAGCTCAGCCAATCAGCAGCTATGTAACACTCAAATGTAGTCAGCTCAGCCAATCAGCAGCCATGTGACACTCAAATGTAGTCAGCTCAGCCAATCAGCAGTCATGTAACACTAGACTGTAGTCAGCTCAGCCTATCAGAAGTCATGTAACACCTGCCTGTAGTCAGCTCAGCCAATCAGCAGTCATGAAAAACTACACTGTAGTCAGCTCAGCCAATCAGCAGCCATATAACACTCAAATGTAGTCAGCTCAGCCAATCAGCAGCCATGTAACACTCAAATGTAGTCAGCTCAGCCAATCAGCAGTCATGTAAAACTACACTATAGTAATCTCAGCCAATCAGCAGCCATGTAACAGTCAAATGTAATCAGTTCAGCCAATCAGAAGTCATGTAACACTAGCATGTAGTCAGTTCACCCAATTAGCAGCCATGTAACACTAGCCTGTAGTCAGCTCAGCCAATCAGCAGTCGTGTAACACTAGCCTTTAGTCAGCGCAGCCAATCAGCAGTCATATAAAACAAGCCTGTAGTGACTTCAACCAATCAGCAGTCATGTAACACTAGACTGTAGTCAGCTCAGCCTATCAGAAGTCATGTAACACCTGCCTGTAGTCAGCTCAGCCAATCAGCAGTCATGAAAAACTACACTGTAGTCAGCTCAGCCAATCAGCAGCCATATAACACTCAAATGTAGTCAGCTCAGCCAATCAGCAGCCATGTAACACTCAAATGTAGTCAGCTCAGCCAATCAGCAGTCATGTAAAACTACACTATAGTAATCTCAGCCAATCAGCAGCCATGTAACAGTCAAATGTAATCAGTTCAGCCAATCAGAAGTCATGTAACACTAGCATGTAGTCAGTTCACCCAATTAGCAGCCATGTAACACTAGCCTGTAGTCAGCTCAGCCAATCAGCAGTCGTGTAACACTAGCCTTTAGTCAGCGCAGCCAATCAGCAGTCATATAAAACAAGCCTGTAGTGACTTCAACCAATCAGCAGTCATGTAACACTAGACTGTAGTCAGCTCAGCCTATCAGAAGTCATGTAACACCTGCCTGTAGTCAGCTCAGCCAATCAGCAGTCATGAAAAACTACACTGTAGTCAGCTCAGCCAATCAGCAGCCATGTAACACTCAAATGTAGTCAGCTCAGCCAATCAGCAGCCATGTAACACTAACCTGCAGTCAGCTCAGCCAATCAGCAGCCATGTAACAGTCAAATGTAATCAGTTCAGCCAATCAGAAGTCATGTAACACTAGCATGTAGTCAGTTCACCCAATTAGCAGCCATGTAACACTAGCCTGTAGTCAGCTCAGGCAATCAGCAGTCGTGTAACACTAGCCTTTAGTCAGCGCAGCCAATCAGCAGTCATATAAAACAAGCCTGTAGTGACTTCAACCAATCAGCAGTCATGTAACACTAGACTGTAGTCAGCTCAGCCTATCAGAAGTCATGTAACACCTGCCTGTAGTCAGCTCAGCCAATCAGCAGTCATGAAAAACTACACTGTAGTCAGCTCAGCCAATCAGCAGCCATATAACACTCAAATGTAGTCAGCTCAGCCAATCAGCAGCCATGTAACACTAACCTGCAGTCAGCTCAGCCAGTCAGAAGTCAGGTAGCACTAGCCTGTAGTCAGCTCAGCCAAACAGCAGCTGTGTAACACTCAAATGTAGTCAGCCCTGCCAATCAGCAGTCATGTAAAACTACACTATAGTAATCTCAGCCAATCAGCAGCCATGTAACAGTCAAATGTAGTCAGCTCAGCCAATCAGCAGCCATGTAACACTAGACTGTAGTCAGCTCACCCAGTCAGCAGCCATGTGACACTAGACTGTAGCCAGCTCAGCCAATCAGAAGTCATGTAACACTAGCCTGTAGTCATCTCAGGCAATCATCAGCTATGTAACAGTCAAATGTAGTCAGCTCAGCCAATCAGAATAAAAGTAACACTAGCCTGTAGTCAGCTCAGCCAATCAGAAGAAAAGTAATGCTAGCCTGTCGTCAGCTCAGCCAATCACAAGTCATGTAACACCTGCCTGTAGTCAGCTCAGCCAATAAGCAGTCATGTAAAACTACACTGTAGTCAGCTCAGCCAATCAGCAGCTATATAAAACTACACTGTAGTCAGCTCAGCCAATCAGCAGCTATGTAACACTCAAATGTAGTCAGCTCAGCCAATCAGCAGTCATGTAAAACTACACTATAGTAATCTCAGCAAATCAGCAGCCATGTAACAGTCAAATGTAGTCAGCTCAGCCAATCAGCAGCCATGTAACAATAGACTGGAGTCAGCTCAGCCAGTCATCAGCTATGTAACACTAGACTGTAGCCAGCTCAGCCAATCAGAAGTCATGTAACACTAGCATGTAGTCAGTTCACCCAATTAGCAGCCATGTAACACTAACCTGCAGTCAGCTCAGCCAGTCAGAGGTCATGTAACACTAGCCTGTAGTCAGCTCAGCCAATCAGCAGTCGTGTAACACTAGCCTTTAGTCAGCGCAGCCAATCAGCAGTCATATAAAACAAGCCTGTAGTGAGTTCAACCAATCAGCAGCCATGTAACACTTGCCTGTAGTCAGCTCAGCCAATCAGCAGCCATGTAACACTCAAATGTAGTGAGCTCAGCCAATCAGCAGTCATGTAACACTAGACTGTAGTCAGCTCAGCCTATCAGAAGTCATGTAACACCTGCCTGTAGTCAGCTCAGCCAATCAGCAGTCATGAAAAACTACACTGTAGTCAGCTCAGCCAATCAGCAGCCATATAACACTCAAATGTAGTCAGCTCAGCCAATCAGCAGCCATGTAACACTCAAATGTAGTCAGCTCAGCCAATCAGCAGTCATGTAAAACTACACTATAGTAATCTCAGCCAATCAGCAGCCATGTAACAGTCAAATGTAGTCAGCTCAGCCAATCAGAAGACATGTAACAATAGACTGTAGTCAGCTCAGCCAGTCAGCAGCTATGTAACAGTCAAATGTAGTCAGCTCAGCCAATCAGAATAAAAGTAACACTAGCCTGTAGTCAGCTCAGCCAATCAGAAGAAAAGTAATGCTAGCCTGTCGTGAGCTCAGCCAATCGCAAGTCATGTAACACCTGCCTGTAGTCAGCTCAGCCAATAAGCAGTCATGTAAAACTACACTGTAGTCAGCTCAGCCAATCAGCAGCCATGTAACAGTCAAATGTAGTCAGCTCAGCCAATCAGCAGTCATGTAAAACTACACTATAGTAATCTCAGCCAATCAGCAGCCATGTAACACTCAAATGTAGTCAGCTCAGCCAATCAGCAGCCATGTAACACTCAAATGTAGTCAGCTCAGCCAATCAGCAGCCATGTAACACTCAAATGTAGTGAGCTCAGCCAATCAGCAGTCATGTAACACTAGACTGTAGTCAGCTCAGCCTATCAGAAGTCATGTAACACCTGCCTGTAGTCAGCTCAGCCAATCAGCAGTCATGAAAAACTACACTGTAGTCAGCTCAGCCAATCAGCAGCCATATAACACTCAAATGTAGTCAGCTCAGCCAATCAGCAGCCATGTAACACTAACCTGCAGTCAGCTCAGCCAATCAGAAGACATGTAACAATAGACTGTAGTCAGCTCAGCCAGTCAGCAGCCATGTAACACTAGACTGTAGCCAGCTCAGCCAATCAGAAGTCATGTAACACTAGCATGTAGTCAGTTCACCCAATTAGCAGCCATGTAACACTAACCTGCAGTCAGCTCAGCCAGTCAGAGGTCATGTAACACTAGCCTGTAGTCAGCTCAGCCAATCAGCAGTCGTGTAACACCAGCCTTTAGTCAGCGCAGCCAATCAGCAGTCATATAAAACAAGCCTGTAGTGAGTTCAACCAATCAGCAGCCATGTAACACTCAAATGTAGTCATCTCAACCAATCAGAAGTCATGTAACACTAGACTGTAGTCAGCTCAGCCAATCAGCAGCTATGTAACACTCAAATGTAGTCATCTCAGCCAATCAGAAGTCATGTAACACTAGACTGTAGTCAGCTCAGCCAATCAGCAGCCATGTAACACTAGACTGTAGTCAGCTCAGCCAATCAGCAGCCATGTAACACTCAAATGTTGTCAGCTCAGCCAATAAGACGTCATGTAACACCTGCCTGTAATCAGCTCAGCCAATCAGAAGTCATGTAACACCTGCCTGTAGCACCTTGTTGATTTTCAATGGACTCCTTTTTAATAAAATGTACTCTTCAATACAATTACTTTTTAGTGTTTTGCAATTTTCTACTTTACCATGTCCAGCCAACACTTAAAGCAAGTAAAACTTAAAATGTTTGCAGGGGGGGGGGGGGGGGGGGGGGACAACAAACACCATTATATCCATGTCTTAATACCAATTTATTAAAAATAAAAATAAAAACAATAACCCTCAAGGTTTAGTTTACAATTCAAAAACAAGTTTTCATTTTCTTTAGGTTTTGTGATGCAAGTGTGACAGCTCCCTTATCACGTGCTACATAACAATGAAACTTCACTTTCAGTTGAAAAGATGAAAAAAATAAAAAAACACATTGTTCTTAAAAGACATGGTACATTTAAAATTGTTACTATGAGAGGAAGGACAGTAAAAATCTTAACCATTTCTCTTACACTGAAAAATGTGTGTTTAAAGTGCATTTCAGAGGATACACACATCAGAGGATAATTCCAGCCTTTTTCAACCTAGAACAAACTTTGCCATCATCTGGAATCTACCAATCGATTCTAACCAAAATCTTATCAAATGGGTCACTGAGTGAGTTGTGATGTGAGAGTGTGCCTGCCTTCGTGTGTGTTTGTGTTGACTTTAACAGTTGGCCAAGTTCTGAATTTTTTTCCAGTGGTGAGACATGACATATTTGGGTGCTTTAGAAGATCTGACTATCTGTTGCCTCGATACATTGTACTGCTGCTGGATAAACACCAGCGAACTCAAGTGCCAAAAAATAAAATTCACTCAATGGTAACACGGTAAAACGGATGTAAAATATTGTATCTGCAACTACCGTATTTCCTCTAATATTGGCCCGGGCCTTTATTTACCTCAACTGCAGAGGGTTCCAGGCCTTCATTGGAAGCAGGCTTATATTAGAGACAGGCCTTTATTTCTAATTCCCTCTGTTTGATAAGTATATTTGCTCATATTTTAGTATGAAGTTTGATTTTCTGATCTGCTTCTGTTGGGGTACGTTAGGTAGCCGTTTTTTTGTTACTGCAATGCATTATGATAATTACGGTAATCGACGACGGAATGTGAAATTTAGTCAGCTCAGCCAATCAGCAGTCATGTAACACCAGACTGTAGTCAGCCCAGCCAATCAGCAGCCATGTAACACTCAAATGTAGTCAGGTTAGTAAATCAGAAGTCATGTAATACCTGCCTGTAGTCAGCTCTGCCAATCAGCAGCCATGTAACACTCAAATGTAGTCAGCTCAGCCAATCAGCAGCCATGTAACACTCAAATGTAGTCAGCTCAGCCAATCAGCAGCCATGTAACACTAGACTGTAGTCAGCTCACCCAGTCAGCAGCCATGTGACACTAGACTGTAGCCAGCTCAGCCAATCAGCAGTCATGTAACACTAGACTGTAGTCAGCTCAGCCAATCAGCAGCCGTGTAACACTAGCCTGTAGTTAGCTCAGGCATCAGAAGTAATGTATCACTCAAAATTAGTCAGCTCAGCCAATCAGCAGCCATGTAACACTCAAATGTAGTCAGCTCAGCCAATCAGCAGTCATGTAACACCAGACTGTAGTCAGCCCAGCCAATCAGCAGCCATGTAACACTCAAATGTAGTCAGGGTAGTGAATCAGAAGTCATGTAATACATGCCTGTAGTCAGCTCAGCCAATCAGCAGTCATGTAAAACTACATTGAAGTCAGCTCTTCCAATCAGCAGCGATGTAACACTCAAATATAGTCAGCTCAGGCAATCAGAAGTCATGTAACACTTGCCTGTAGTCAGATAAGCCAATCAGCAAACATGTAACACTCAAATGTAGTCATCTCAGCCAATCAGCAGCCATGTAACACTAGCCTGTAGTCAGCTCAGCCAATCAGCAATCTTGTAACACTAGCCTATCATCAGCACAGCCAATCAGCAGTAATGTAACACTCGCCTGTCCTCAGCTCAGCCAATCACAAATCATATAACACTAGCCTGTAGTGAGTTCAACCTATCAGCAGCCATGTAACACTAGCCTGTAATCAACTCAGCCAATCATAAGTCATGTAACACTAGACTGTATTAAGGTCAGCCAATCAGCAGCCATGTAACACTCAAATGTAGTCGGCTCAGCCAACCAGAAGTCATGTAACACTCAAATGTAGTCATCTCAGCCAATCAGAAGTCAGGTAACACTAGCCTGTAGACAGCTCATCCAATCAGAAGTCCTGTAACACAAGCATGTAGTCAGCTCAGCCAATCAGCAGTCATGTAACACGAGACTGTAGTCAGCTCAGCCAATCAGCAGCCGTGTAACACTAGCCTGTAGTTAGCTCAGGCATCAGAAGTCATGTAACACTCAAATTTAGTCAGCTCAGCCAATCAGTAGCCATGTAAAACTACACTGTAGTCAGCTCAGCCAATCAGCAGCCATGTAACGCACAAATGTAGCCAACTCAGCCAATCAGCAGTCATGTAAAACTACACTATAGTAATCTCAGCCAATCAGCAGCCATGTAACAGTCAAATGTAGTCAGCTCAGCCAATCAGAAGACATGTAACACTAGACTGTAGTCAGCTCAGCCAGTCAGCAGCCATGTAACACTAGACTGTAGCCAGCTCAGCCAATCCGACGTCATGTAACACTAGCCTGTAGTCATTTCAGCCAATCAGCAGCCATGTAACAGTCAAATGTAGTCAGCTCAGCCAATCAGAATAAAAGTAACACTAGCCTGTACTCAGCTCAGCCAATCAGAAGAAAAGTAATGCTAGCCTGTCGTCAGCTCAGCAAATCAGAAGTCATGTAACACCTGCCTGTAGTCAGCTCAGCCAATAAGCAGTCATGTAACACTAGCCTGTAGTCAGCTCAGCCAATAAGCAGCCATGTAACACTCAAATGTAGTCAGCTCAGCCAATCAGCAGTCGTGTAACACTATACTGTATTCAGCTCAGCCAATCAGCAGCCATGTAACACTCAAATGTAGTCGGCTCAGCCAATCAGAAATCATGTAACACTAGCCTGTAGTCAGCTCAGCCAATCAGCAGCCGTGTAACACTAGCCTGTAGTCAGCTCAGCCAATCAGAAGTCATGTAACACTCAAATTTAGTCAGCTCAGCCAATCAGCAGTCATGTAACACCAAACTGTAGTCAGCTCTTCCAATCAGCAGCCATGTAACACTCAAATATAGTCCAGTGTTTCCGCTAGGATTTTTTTTAGCAGCGGGGGGAAAGGGTTTTGTTGTACCTGGGTGGTGCGCGCGCGTAGTACGCCAGCGGTCGGAGTGAATATCACTTAAAAAATATGAAATAAAGTGACACTTGACTGCAAAACAAACTTTAGAACATATTTATTGACATATTTACATATTTACAACAACATATTTATTCATACATAATGCCTCTTTGACCCATTATCCTCCTTGGCCGCTTGGGGTCCCAGCACGTGAAAGGCTCCCATGATGTCCAGGTTCTGGAACCTTCTGTCCAGGCTGTCCTGGAGGCCATCCAGATAAGGCCCCATTACCTAAACATGGCACAAAAAAGAAAATGAGTAACTAGTTTGATTGATTGATTGATTGATAGAAACCTTTATTTCCACAGGGATATAACCAGATGAGCTAATAGAGATGAGTTTGCATTGATATAGTGGAAGTTTTGCAATTAAAGCTTTATAAACAAATAGAATGCCATGCTGTTTCCTCTGGAGCTCAAGGCATGGCTACCCGTTAGTGGAAGTTTTGCAATTAAAGCTTTATAAACAAATAGAATGCCATGCTGTTTCCTCTGGAGCTCAAGGCATGGCTACCCGTTATTTTGTTTTGTTTTCCCAGACTGATTATAGTACTTACTTCACAGCCATCCAAAACAAATGTACCTGTGTCCTGAACCGGGACCAGAACACCTCCCTACCTCCCCACCTCCCTCTGCTCCACCTGGCCTCTGCCTCTCCTCTCCCTCTCCTCCTCATGGGTGATGTTAAAGGCACCTAATCCCGCAGGGTCATGCAGGTCATCATGGAGCCGGGCCAAGAATGAGCAAGGGGGCTGTGCATCACCTGCATCTCTGATGGTCCTCAGGCATGCCATTGTCACTGGGACCTAATAAAGGCAGTCACACAATGCTTAGCTTTTTTCTTGAATGCAATCAGTAATGACTGAATAGGCTACGATTGGTTCTATTACTTTAAAATTATGAGAGAAACATGTTAAAAGTGATAAATTCTTAGAATGTACCTGCTCTTTGATGGCCAGGAAGTTAACATTTTCTTTCTGAAAAATCTTGGACAGTCGAGCAAGATGCGGCAGTACATCAGCCTGCAGATAGACTGCTGCGACAAAGCGGTAGGTGCAGCAGAATCCATACAGGCCCTTGGCTACTGGGCACTTATTGACCTCAGTCTCCTCAGCCAAGGCAGCCAGGACTGCACTGAGGTTCCTTTGCAAAGTGATGACTGCCAGGTGCTGAGACAGCCAGCGCGTGTCCTTCACTTGCTGAAAAATATTTCAGTCATGAGATAAAAGATGAATAATAACACAGAAAGTGCATCTGTAGTACACAATAATGGCCAGAATTGCTGTTAAAAGCTACAAGTATGTTTTTCTGTGATCTCACCTTCACTTTTAAGTCCTCAAGGCCCAAGGACTCTGCTGCAGCTTTCAGAACAGCGCTGTTGTGAAAATAGAGATGGAGCTGCTGCAAGTGGTCCCTGAAGGTAGCCATATAGGGAACCTCAGATGAGGCATCCCTACATGCCAGGGCGAGGCGATGGGCAGCACACGCAACTGGCAGCAACCAGGGGAAGTCATCCTGCAGCTGCTTCGCTACACCATTCAACCTCCCTGTTACAAGAAAAGAAAAAAAAAAAATCAAATCAAGACATGCAGTAACCAATTCATGTTCAGGTCTTTGACTGAGCAACTAAAAACAAAAACATGCAGTAAAAAAAAACCCCAATTAATTCTACTTGCTTATGTTGCGAGTTCATACCAGTCATTACAGCAGCTCCATCCGTTCCTAATCCATAGAGCTTTTGGGTTGGAACTTTCTTTTTGTGCAGCACTTCCTTTATAGCTGCCACGACAGTAGCTGCCTTCCCATCAGCGACATTCACCAGGTCGAGGAACTGGCTGAAGAGCTGCCCTTCATTGTCCATATATCTGAAAAACATAAAAAAGACATCTTAAACATAGACGTATTACTCCAATTCAGTCATTAATCGTTGTCCTCTCAATTGAATAATACCGGACATGCAGATCCAGCTGCTTCTTCACAGAGACATCTGTGCTTTCATCCACCTCCAGCCCGATAGCCACAGAGGAGTGGATGTCTTGGAGGATTGGCTCCTCAACCACTGTGGCCAAAATCTCCAACATGTCATCAATTATTAAATGAGACCGGTAGTTGGTCTTTTTTCCGATCTATAAGTAAATGAGATTAAATATAGATTGAATATTATGAGATTTTGAGGTGAGCTGATTTGCAGTGATGAAATGCAAATATGAACAATAACACAGTAGCATGATAATTATTTACCTTCAGCTTTTTAAAATAGTCACACCCCAGCAACTCAGCTAGATCGAGAAGAGCTGGATAATTTGGATGGTGTGCTTGCTCTCTCTTCGTTAAGTAGTAGAGGCATTTGAACCCCCCCATGATTGCCTCATGCTCTAAAGTTATGACCGGGTCAAAGGCAACCAGAACTGAAGAACCTATGCAAAGCAGGTACAAATCTGTTATCTTTGATGGTTATTGCAACAAAAAGCAGGTTATACCTGAGACATCTTTATCAATTAAAATAACGTCCTATCTAATTGAAGGAACTTCACCTTGTGCCAGTAAGGCATGTGACTTCACACTCTGTTTGTGGTGCTCCGTCGTCATATGCTTATCTAAATAGTCAACTCGGTAGAGTTGGCAGCCTGTCTCGATGAATGGCCGCTTGGCCCCTCCTCTCTTTGGTGCCTGCTTATGTTGCCGACATAAGCGGCAGAATATTCCTGTAGGGACAGAGTAAAGTGGCATTATTGGTCATTGTTCATACAATATTATATTGAAATACACTGACTTGCATGATATGGTGTAATGCTGAATACTCACCATGATCAGTGTGGTAGAGCCATGGGTGGAACCTTGTTTTGTCTACCCATTTAGGGTCCCAGCCTGATAGCCTGTGCTTAGTCTTCGTTTTCTCTCCTCTCTCCTCTCCTCCTCCACTCTCCTCTTTCTGCCCTCTCTCCTGCTCCACACTGCTCTCCTGCTCCTCTCCTCCTCCACTCTCCTCTCTTTCTGCCCTCTCTCCTGCTCCACACTGCTCTCCTGCTCCTCTCTCCTCTCCTCCTCCACTCTCCTCTCTTTCTGCCCTCTCTCCTGCTCCACTCTGCTCTCCTGCTCCACTCGCCTCCACTAATCCTGCCTGTCTACTTGTCTAATAAGGTTACATTTGAGAATGAGTAACGTTAGATAATTCTCTCACATCACAAATATTTGATCACACAACCAGTGGAACATTAAAATATTGTAGTAGCCACCACTAACGTTACATATTTTAGAACCAGAAGGCATTTCTTTCCCTTCAAAACTTCGGGGCATAGCTAAGAACCTTGAGCCCCTCCCTAGCTAAAGTAAGTTACCTGACTATCTTCCTCATCGACGTCAGGCATCTTTCTCTTCTTGGAGAAATATTTTAACAAACTCATCTGAAAATGCCATCAGGAATATTTTAATACATAGCTTAAATAAACATCATTGGCAATTATTTTACCAACGTTTATTGAAGTAACGTTAAGTTACCGGTATTATGATTCAATGAGTTCGCTAACGTTAACGTTAACGTTACCTATCTAGTTAACGTTAGCTGGAACATTATTTCACGATATATTATTAATATTAATAATAATTAGTTGGCCATAAACATCAATAGAGAATACACTGTGAATGTAAAATCTATCTAACTTAACGTTAGCTAGTTAAATCTACCTTTCCCTCCTATTTCTTTTTCTATTCTCTCTCTCTCTCACTCTTGCCTCAGCCGGGTGTCGCCACTTCCTGTATCAGTCGTGTCAAATTAAAAGCCCTCTGCAGAGTCGTGTAATTGCATTTTGCAGCGGCGGCTATAGTCAGCTCAGCCAATCAGAAGTCATGTAACACTAGCCTGTCATCAGCACAGCCAATCAGCAGTAATGTAACACTCGCCTGTCCTCAGCTCAGCCAATCAGAAGTCATATAACACTAGCCTGTAGTGAGTTAAAACAATCAGCAGACATGTAACACTAGCCTGTAGTCAGCTCAGCCAATCATAAGTCATGTAACACTAAACTGTATTAAGGTCAGCCAATCAGCAGCCATGTAACACTAGCCTGTAGTCAGCTCAGCCAAACAGCAATCTTGTGACACTAGCCTGTCATCAGCACAGCCAATCAGCAGTAATGTAACACTCGCCTGTCCTCAGCTCAGCCAATCAGAAGTCATATAACACTAGCCTGTAGTGAGTTAAAACAATCAGCAGCCATGTAACACTAGCCTGTAGTCAGCTCAGCCAATCATAAGTCATGTAACACTAGACTGTATTAAGGTCAGCAAACCAGAGGTCATGTAACACTCAAATGTAGTCATGTCAGCCAATCAGAAGTCATGTAACACTCAATATTAGTCATCTCAGCCAATCAGCAGCCATGTAATACTTCCCTGTAGTCAGCACAGCCAATCAGAAGTCATGTAACATCTGCCTGTAGTCAGCTCAGCCAATCAGCAGTCGTGTAACACTATACTGTATTCAGCTCAGCCAATCAGCAGCCGTGGAACACCAGACTGTAGTCAGCCCAGCCAATCAGCAGTCATGTAAAACTACATTGAAGTCAGCTCTTCCAATCAGCAGCCATGTAACACTCAAATATAGTCAGCTCAGCCAATCAGAAGTCATGTAACACTAGCCTGTAGTCAGCTCAGCCAATCAGCAGCCATGTAATGCTCAAATGTAGTCAACTCAGCCAATCAGCAGTCATGTAACACTAGCCTGTAGTCAGCTGAGCCAATCAGAAGAAAAGTAATGTTAGCTTGTCCTCAGCTCAGCCAATCAGAAGTCATGTAACACTTGCCTGTAGTAAGCTCAGCCAATCAGAGGTCATGTAAAACTACACTGTAGTCAGCTCAGCCAATCAGCAGGCATGCAACACTCAAATGTAGTCAGCTCAGCCAATCAGAAGTCATGTACCACTAGCCTGTAGTCAGCTCAGCCAATCACAAGTCATGTAACACCTGCCTGTAGTAAACTCAGCCAATCCGAAGTCATGTAACACTCAAATGTTGTCAGCTCAGCCAATCAGAAGTCATGTACCACTAGCCTGTAGTCAGCTCAGCCAATCCGAAGAAAAGTAATGCTAGACTGTAGTCAGCTCAGCCAATCAGAAGAAAAGTAATGCTAGCCTGTCGTCAACTCAGCCAATCAGAAGTCATGTAACACCTGCCTGTAGTCAGCTCAGCCAATAAGCAGTCATGTAAAACTACACTGTAGTCAGCTAAGCCAATCAGCAGCCATGTAATACTCAAATGTAGTCAGCTCAGCCAATCAGCAGTAATGAAACACGAGACTGTAGTCAGCTCAGCCAATCAGCAGCCATGTAACACTCAAATGCAGTCAGCTCAGCCTATCAGAAGTCATGTTACACCTGCCTGTAGTCAGCTCAGCCAATCAACAGTCATGAAAAACTACACTGTAGTCAGCTCAGCCAATCAGCAGCCATATAACTCTCAAATGTAGTCAGCTCAGCCAATGAGCAGCCATGTAACACTAACCTGCAGTCAGCTCAACCAGTCAGAAGTCAGGTAACACTAGCCTGTAGTCAGCTCAGCCAATCAGCAGCTATGTAATACTAGCCTGTAGTCAGGTCAGACAATCAGCAGTCATATAAAACAAGCCTGTAGTGAGTTCAACCAATCAGCAGCCATGTAACACTTGCCTGTAGTCAGCTCAGCCAATCAGCAGCCATATAACACTCAAATGTAGTCAGCTCAGCCAATGAGCAGCCATGTAACACTAACCTGCAGTCAGCTCAACCAGTCAGAAGTCAGGTAACACTAGCCTGTAGTCAGCTCAGCCAATCAGCAACTATGTAATACTAGCCTGTAGTCAGGTCAGCCAATCAGCAGTCATGTAACACTCAAATTTAGTCAGCTCAGCCAATCAGCAGTCATATAAAACAAGCCTGTAGTGAGTTCAACCAATCAGCAGCCATGTAACACTTGCCTGTAGTCAGCTCAGCCAATCAGAAGTCATGTAACACCTGCCTGTAGTCAGCACAGCCAATCAGCAGTCATATAACACTCAAATGTAGTCAGCTCAGCCAATCAGCAGCCATGTAACACTAGCCTGTAGTCAGCTCAGCCAATCAGAAGTCATGTAACACTCAAATTTAGTCAGCTCAGCCAATCAGCAGTCATGTAACACCAGACTGTAGTCAGCTCAGCCAATAAGCAGTCATGTAAAACTACACTGTAGTCAGCCCAGCCAATCAGAAGTCATGTAACACTCAAATTTAGTCAGCTCAGCCAATCAGCAGTCATGTAATACCTGCCTGTAGTCAGCTCAGCCAATCAGCAGTCATGTAAAACTACACTGAAGTCAGCTCTTCCAATCAGCAGCCATGTAACACTCAAATATAGTCAGCTCAGCCAATCAGCAATCTTGTAACACT
Source organism: Centroberyx gerrardi (assembly GCF_048128805.1). Classification (NCBI taxonomy): domain Eukaryota; kingdom Metazoa; phylum Chordata; class Actinopteri; order Beryciformes; family Berycidae; genus Centroberyx; species Centroberyx gerrardi. Next base: position 563,572 of record NW_027605187.1, read on the forward strand.
AGCCTGTCATCAGCACAGCCAATCAGCAGTAATGTAACACTCGCCTGTCCTCAGCTCAGCCAATCAGAAGTCATATAACACTAGCCTGTCATCAGCACAGCCAATCAGCAGCCATGTAACACTAGCCTGTAGTCAGCTCAGCCAATCATAAGTCATGTAACACTAGACTGTATTAAGGTCAGCCAATCAGCAGCCATGTAACACTCAAATTTAGTCAGCTCAGCCAATCAGCAGTCATGTAACACCAGACTGTAGTCAGCTCAGCCAATAAGCAGTCATGTAAAACTACACTGTAGTCAGCCCAGCCAATCAGCAGCCATGTAACACTCAAATGTAGTCAGGTTAGTAAATTAGAAGTCATGTAATACCTGCCTGTAGTCAGCTCAGCCAATCAGCAGTCATGTAAAACTACACTGAAGTCAGCTCTTCCAATCAGAAGTCATGTAACACTCAAATATAGTCAGCTCAGCCAATCAGCAATCTTGTAACACTAGCCTGTCATCAGCACAGCCAATCAGCAGCAATCTAACACTCGCCTGTCCTCAGCTCAGCCAATCAGAAGTCATATAACACTAGCCTGTATTGAGTTCAACCAATCAGCAGCCATGTAACACTAGCCTGTAGTCAGCTCAGCCAATCATAAGTCATGTAACACTAGACTGTATTAAGGTCAGCCAATCAGCAGCCATGTAACACTCAAATGTAGTCAGCTCAGCCAACCAGAAGTCATGTAACACTCAAATATAGTCAGCTCAGCCAATCAGCAATCTTGTCACACTAGCCTGTCATTAGCACAGCCAATCAGCAGTAATGTAACACTCGCCTGTCCTCCGCTCAGCCAATCAGAAGTCATGTAACACTCAAATTTAGTCAGCTCAGCCAATCAGCAGTCATGTAATACCTGCCTGTAGTCAGCTCAGCCAATCAGCAGTCATGTAAAACTACACTGAAGTCAGCTCTTCCAATCAGCAGCCATGTAACACTCAAATATAGTCAGCTCAGCCAATCAGCAATCTTGTAACACTAGCCTGTCATCAGCACAGCCAATCAGCAGTAATGTAACACTCGCCTGTCCTCAGCTCAGCCAATCAGAAGTCATATAACACTAGCCTGTCATCAGCACAGCCAATCAGCAGCCATGTAACACTAGCCTGTAGTCAGCTCAGCCAATCATAAGTCATGTAACACTAGACTGTATTAAGGTCAGCCAATCAGCAGCCATGTAACACTCAAATTTAGTCAGCTCAGCCAATCAGCAGTCATGTAACACCAGACTGTAGTCAGCTCAGCCAATAAGCAGTCATGTAAAACTACACTGTAGTCAGCCCAGCCAATCAGCAGCCATGTAACACTCAAATGTAGTCAGGTTAGTAAATTAGAAGTCATGTAATACCTGCCTGTAGTCAGCTCAGCCAATCAGCAGTCATGTAAAACTACACTGAAGTCAGCTCTTCCAATCAGAAGTCATGTAACACTCAAATATAGTCAGCTCAGCCAATCAGCAATCTTGTAACACTAGCCTGTCATCAGCACAGCCAATCAGCAGCAATCTAACACTCGCCTGTCCTCAGCTCAGCCAATCAGAAGTCATATAACACTAGCCTGTATTGAGTTCAACCAATCAGCAGCCATGTAACACTAGCCTGTAGTCAGCTCAGCCAATCATAAGTCATGTAACACTAGACTGTATTAAGGTCAGCCAATCAGCAGCCATGTAACACTCAAATGTAGTCAGCTCAGCCAACCAGAAGTCATGTAACACTCAAATATAGTCAGCTCAGCCAATCAGCAATCTTGTCACACTAGCCTGTCATTAGCACAGCCAATCAGCAGTAATGTAACACTCGCCTGTCCTCCGCTCAGCCAATCAGAAGTCAGGTAACACTAGCCTGTAGTCAGCTCATCCAAACAGAAGTCCTGTAACACAAGAATGTAATCAGCTCAGCCAATCAGCAGCCATGTAACACTCAAATTTCAAATTCCATATGAAATGCTCAAGATTAACAAAGGGTATACCCCCGAAACGCCCTCAGTGATATCTTTTGACCATGCCACTAATCTGGTCACACTGTCTGGCCTACCAACTTTCATTAATCAAATTTAAAAAACAGTGGTCCCTAGATACCACACCAATTAAGTGAGAAACAAAACTCAACTAAGCCGACCAACAAAAGCCAGCCCTTGATTGCTGTGACCTCTGGAGATGCCCAAAAGGTAGCTTGCCAGAAAGTGAGAGATGGAGATTATTCTTTCTTTAGTTTACGTTAGCTACCACCTATGCGTTTAATTCAAATTTGAATGTTAACATTAGCTAGCAATATTAACATAGAAATTAAACATTGAAGTTTGGCTAAAATTAGTTGACTGTTAAATTGACTTATACGTGGCATATTTAGTCAATTTAACAGTCAACTAATTTAGCTAAACCATTTTTGTTTCTCACCTTTTCAAATATTCAACGAGGTCTCCACAGCTTCGGGAGATGGCGGTTGAAGAGGAGATGACTGGGCGGAGTCTAGGTTTTGCATAAAGTTAATGTCAGTTAGTTACAGTTGTCAACACTGTTATTCTAACACATTTTTGGACATCATCAAGTTTTGCTTTAAGCAGCATGCTCCCTGCAGAGAGTATCAGCACATAATTTCTCATAGTTAAAAGTTCATATGCTCATTATTACAATAAACAAAAACAAAAATATATGTATAACAATCTCATGCATTTCAACAGAAGCAGCCCTGCAGCAAGGCCAACTTTTATGAGGTGAATCATGTTCAATTTATTTGAGTATAAGAAAAGGTGTTGTTTCAAGCCACCAAACAGCTGACAAATGATCAGCTATTTTGCAGAAATGGCCAGCAAGGTTTAATTCTACTTATGTTTAATCATGTCATCTTGCTGAAGGTGCCAACCGGCACATGAAATCACTTTACAAATCACGTTTCTCTACCTGGGTCCACTACCAGCAATGTAAGAGGCAAACTGGCTCCTATCTAGACTCAAAACACACGTTAAGATATTTAAAAAGATTAAGTTAATTAGCACTGGTGAGCCACTTAGCATGGTGTCTCCTAATCATCACTGAACACCCGGGAGGTTGTCAGACATCAGAAACAGAACAGAGTTTGTCAATAATTGTTTATGCAATGCATCTTGCTTGTTCTTTTATATGAATTTTATCTTTTTATCTGTCTCTTATCTGCCTTTTATTGGTGTAAAGCACTTTGAGCTGCATGTTGTGTATGAAAGGTACTATACAAATAAAGGTTATTATTAGTGTGCTTGCTTCAGCAAGCAAACTATTGTTATTCTCCTTACTTATTATTAGTGTGCTTGCTTCAGCAAGCAAATTATTGTTATCCATCTTACTTATTAGTGTGCTTGCTTCAGCAAGCAAACTATTTAGTGTGCTTGCTTCAGCAAGCAAACTATTGTTATCCGTCTTACTTATTATTATTTTTCAATATCTTCAACTTCTTTTTATTCTTCCGGACACTTTTTTAAACTTTAATGCGGCTTGAACCGTTTGAGCTATCGATGCGGTTCCAACTCTCAAACGTTCAGCATGTTCGGGAATAGCGTGCTATTACTTTTCTAAGCGTTCCGATGTTTAGTTTTTCCGCTATTTACGTTTAAACGGGAATTTTTTCCCAATAGAAATGAATGGTGGAATGTTCAGCTTGCTAGAGTGTGTGATGTCATCCCCACTCTAGCTACTCTTCAGACTTCAGATGCTGTGATTTTTAACTAAATATTCAAATTTCTTAAACTGTCATGACTCCCACAATTTTCACACTATATACACGTTACACTAGGGTAATACGGTAATACGGTATCCCGGGGTATTTGAAAATAGCAACGGTGTCCGTTTCATTACCGTCATAAAAAAATTTCTGGCAGAAGAAGAGGAGAGAGATGCCCAACCTGCACCCCCGAAAAAAAAGATAACTTTGGGCAGTCTCTTGCAAAAAAAAGCTGATGCGGCGGGCGCGGCAGGTCCCGTCGGACTCGGCACCATAGAGGAGCAAGCAGAATCAGAGATGAATGCCTATTGTCGCGAGCCTGTGATTCACGGAGACGAAGATCCCCTTCTCTGGTGGAAGTCAAATGGAACCAGCCGCTTTCTGCTGATGTCGAGGGTGGCCCGAAAGTACTTGTGCGCGTGTGCCACAAGCTCACCATCAGAGCGGGTGTTCAGCACCGCAGGCAAAGTTGTAAGTCCGTTACGTGCCCTGCTCAAGCTGGAAAAAGTAAATACCGTATTTCCTCTAATAGTGGCCTGTAGTGAATTAAAAGCCGGGTCTCCGATAATGGCCGGGGCTGTGGTCGACACGAACAAATAAAGGCCGGCCTCAAATACAGGCCGGGGGAAAAAACTAGGTCAAAACCTAGTACACGGCTGGACTGTGTCCGTCTCCTCTCTCCGCCGCTGCCTCTCCACCGCGCCCACGGCCCGCATTGATCCTCCCGATCCAAGCCCCGGACCCCCGCCGAAATCTCGGCCGGATCACCGGGAACACATCGGTGCCCAGGTTCAGTTAGCTTCAGTTAGCTTCAGCTTACATGCAAACAACGGTGGATACTGGTAAACTCCTGGTGCCTGTTTGTAACTGTAGTTTGCAGTAACGTACAAGTGCCACAAGACGGCTCGGCCGGCGGAAGTCTCTGGAGCATGCCGTCGTCGATTACCGTAATTATCGTAATGCATTGCAGTAACAAAAAAACGTCTACCTAACGTACCGTAACAGAAGCAGATCAGAAAACAAGGAGGCTTCGTACTAAAATAGGAGCAAATATACTTATCAAACAGAGGGAATTAGAAATAAAGATAGATGACATGTTGTTAATTTTGTACATGTTTTGTTGTTATTGTTTCAATATTCTGTTGTAAATATGCAACGTTTGCTATTCCGTTTCTGATGTTGTTCAGAGAATAAAACTGGAACATGTATCACATTTTTGTCGTGTGAAAATCACAGTTGAAGTGCACTGCAGCCACCTTGTGGCAGGAAACGGTATAGCAGCGACTACATAAATTCATCATTTGGAATTGGCGGCTCCCTCCAAGCCATACAATGTGATTTTTTATCAGATGGTAATACCGTATACCGCGGGAAAATTTGGGGAAGGTTTAACGGTGTCAAAAATTGGATACCGCCCAACCCTACGTTACACATCAAACTGTTCAGCTACTCCTTCTGCCACTCACAATGTAAATATCTAAGTCATAGTGTTTAGACTTTTTCAGCTATGATGGTTTGTTCAACACTAGTGCAAAACTGTGTTTTACGGCCCCTATCTAACTTTTAAACAGCTTTGTCATTTCCACATTCTTAAACTGTCACTATTCCCACAATTTTCATACTACATACATATATTTTAAAGCAAACTGTTCAGCTACTCCTTCTGTCACTCACAATGTAAATATCTAAGTAATAGCACTTGTAGTTTTTGAGCTGTGATGGTTTGTTCAACACTAGTGCTTTACAGTAATTTTGCCTACTTTAAACAGCTTTTTCTTCTTGCACATTCAGTATTTAAACTGATGTAGTTTCCACTATTTTCACATTACATACATATATTATATATCACACTGTTCAGCTACTTCTTCTGTCACTGACAATGTAAATATCTAAGTGGTAGCATTTGTAGTTTTTGAGCTATGATGGTTTGTTCAACACTAGTGCTGTTCAGTTTTTGGCTCCTATGAGCAGATTTTTTCTGCTTACACATATTTGAACTATCACAATGTCCACAACTTTAAGACTACATGCATATATTACACATTAAAATGTTCAGCCAGTCCTACTCTTTCTCACAATGTAAATATCTAAGTGCTGGGATTTGTAGTTTTTCAGTTAGGTACGTTTGGTCAGCATTAGTGCTCCAATTCAACTTTTTCACTTCATTTTACTACAATTCAACTTCTTCAACTTTCTTTCAACTGTAATCAACTTACTACTATTTCTAATGCTGCTGCTACTACTGCTACTGCAGCTACTACTACTACTACTACTACTTCTAATACTGCTACTACTGCTACTTCTACTACTACTGCTACTACTACTACCTCTAATACTACTACTACTACTGCTAAAACTACTACTGCTAATAGTACTACTACTGCTACTTCTACTACTACTACTACTTCTAATACTACTACTACTTCTAATACTGCTACTATTACTACTGCTACTACTTCTAATACTACTACTACTTCTAATACTGCTACTATTACTACTGCTACTACTTCTAATGCTGCTACTATTACTACTGCTACTACTTCTAATACTACTACTATTACTACTGCTACTACTTCTAATACTACTACTACTTCTAATACTGCTACTATTACTACTGCTACTACTTCTAATACTACTACTACTTCTAATACTGTTACTACTACTGCTACTACTGCTACTAGTATTACTACTACTGTTACTACTACTACTATTTCTAATGCTGCTACTACTACTGCCACTACTACTGCTACTGCAGCTACTACTACTGCTACTACTACTACGTCTAATACTGCTACCTCTAATACTACTACTACTACTGCTACTGCTATCACTACTACTGCTACTACTACTACTACTTCTACTACTTCTCTCCTAATGCAGCTCTCCTAATGCTGCTGTCTGCACTTCTCCACTTTCATACACACGTAGGGGGCCACACACACACACACACACACACACACACACGTATTGGATTTGATGAATAAATAAAAATAAATCTGTTTAAATCTATATTTTAAGGTTTAAACTTTATGGCTTTTATTTTGAAGGCTGAAAGCCTAAACCGGAAGTTGTATTCATTGATATTCTGGTGAGCTTAACGCATGTAGCGTCTGTGTGCATCGAGTGGCTTTGACAAGCTGGAAGTCTCCCATTTCCCAGTTCACCTGAACGCACCACGTGTAAAAGCTGCCTGTGACGGTTAGAAAAATATCATTTGTGTTTTGGTAAGAGAAGGTGAGGGCAACGTCGCTTTATCGGCCAACTTAACGGTCATTTTACCGCTATGTTGGTCCAATGTAGGCTGAGACATTGTTTCTGTTTTTAAAATGTCATTAGATTTAACATTACTTGCTAACTGAGACAAGCGACAGCTTTCAGACATTAATGTTAGGTTGGTAGCGTTGAAGACTGCTTTGAAAACGTCAACTGCCCAGTGTTAACGTTAGCCTGCTTAGCTAGCAAGAGACTGACATTACTCTTTATGTAACGTTAACGTTAATAATGTTAGTTAGCATTGTTGACAAGTTATTTCCAGTCGACAACCAAGGTTGACCACTTCACTAGCTAACCGGGCTAACGTTAATGTGGCTATCTTATCGGTCATAGCTAGAAATTGCATTAGTTTGAAAAAACAGATGTAAAAATAGCGGCCAATTAAAGCTACAACATAGTAACCTGGCCAAAATTTTTTTAGATAAACCGGGTGGTGTTTTTTCATTGTCACTGAGATGATACAGATAAAGATATTTGAGACTAGTTAAACGTAAGAGAAGACTAGCCTGTATTTGTGATCTGACAGCTCTGGGGTGTGTGTAAATGTCTCATTGCTCTTGTATTTGCCCTGTATTTACAGATTGCCCTTGCTGAGACTCCTGCTTTGTGGGTGAGGATGTGTTCATGTGTGTTTTAAAGTAGCTCCAATCAAGTGAACAGAAACATTCGCTACTTTTTACCTTCAACATGAAATACTTGTGGTTACAGTGCAGTACCCAAATATATGCTTCGAATAAATGGGGATTTCATCACCTATAGTCTCACTGCAATAGTTTGTATATTGTAATGTAGTATTTTGATATGTCATGTGTTTTGATGGTGGTTTTTACTATGACAATTGTACTTTTTTTCTGAATTACTTAGGTGTTTTTTGTGACTGCTTAGTGGTAAATTCATGAACTAATCAATAACCTCTTAGCATATGTCTATCACTTTACAAGGGATTTACATTGCCTTGTAAATCCCTTGCAATACCATTTAAAACAGGGCAAAAATCTATGCCTGCATACATGTTCGTATTTCATCCCCTCAATTTTCTTTGCAATGCAGTTGTGGTGGTTATATCTTCCAGCACACTGCTTTCTTATGTGTAAATATTTGAGTGATAGGATTTGTAGTTTTTGAGTTATGAATGTTCATGCTTTACAGTAATTTTGCCTCTTTTCAACAGCTTTGTCTTCTGACAGCTCTGGGGTGTGTCAATGTCTCATTGCTCTTGTATTTACCCTGTATTTACAGATTGCCGTTGCTGAGACTCCTGCTCTGTGTGTGAGTATGCAGTGTGTTCACGTGTGTTTTAAAGTAGTTCCAATCAAGTGAACAGGAACATTCTCTACATTTTACCTTCAACATTAAATACTGCTGGTTACAGTGCAGTACCCAAATATATCCTTAGAATAAATAGGGATTTCAGCACCTATACTCTCACTGCAATAGTTTGTATATTCTAATGTAGTATTTTAATATGTCATTATGTGTTTTGATGGTGGTTTTTACTATGACAATTATACTTTTTCTGAATTGCTTAGGTGTTTTTGTTTTTGTTTGTGACTGCTTAGTGGTAAAGTTAAGTGTTTTTTTTTCCTCCTCCTTTGTTCACAGATTTCATTTCTGGTGATCACATCCTCAAGGTGAGTTAATTTTAGGTTGCCACTCATGTTATGATTCACACATGTGATCTTTGTGCTGCAGGGCAGTTTTGGGTTTATTCTATTGATTTCAGTCTGCCCACTCTCTCACATCCTGCTTTGTGTAGCCTTCCCAAGGTTTCTCCCTTTTTTTTTTTCCTTACTCAGGTTTTGTGGGCATTTTTCCCCGTTCACACAGGGGTCAAAGGTCAAACCAGTGCCGCTGTTGATTTAATTTGTTTCATAATGTGGCTGCTAAGAAGCCCTTTGATATTGTAATGGTGAGGAGGAGGGAGAGTATATACTGTATGTCTAACTGTTAATGTTGGACCTTAACACACAACAAGCCACGCTGTATGGATAGTTGTGTCCCTGCTGTGATGTTGCTGTGGCAATTTGCTCTGATCAGCTGCTTTTGTCTAACCCATCTCTCTCTTTCTCACTCTCACAGAGATTGTCGATTTGTCCTGAGCTACCCTCATCAGCAAGTTCACACTTTTTACAGTACCAAAGCAAAGTACCAAAACAAATTCTTAGAAAATAGGGATTTCAGCACCTGTAGTATCACTGCAATAGTTTGTATATTCTAATGTAGTAATAGTATTTTAGAGTGTATAGTGGACAGTACTCAAACACAAGAATCCCAAATATATATATTTTGTCATAACAAAGTGTGCAAAAAGTCAAGGGAGTTGACCAAAATCTTTAAGCAACTGCCTTAAAACTTGGACTCTTGAGTGTGTGCAGTGCAAACATTTAAGTGGTATTGCTCATTGAACAAATTTCAATCAATACTCAGCAAATACAACAAGAAAAAACATGTGGCAATTCAGAATTTGTTTTCAGTGATTTTATTCTGTGTCTTTCTATTAGTCTACAGTCAAAATAAGGTCAGTGGAACATAACACAATATTTTATGAAATTATCCACAGTTTTCCTAATACAATTTTAGAGTAATCTGACAAGCATATAAAGAGCCCATTGTCCACAGTGGATGCTGTAGTTGGTTTGTAAGACTACGCTCACTCCTAATTGTAAACCTTGCCTAATTACTGTAAATAGGCTGTAGGGCTATAGAGATACATGACAGATGTGCATATTAACTTGTTCTGATTTGTTTCTGACAGGTCTGTACACCACAGTAGGCTATGTCTGTTTCATGTTCATTGCACAGTTGACATTGTAAACCTTTTCAAACATCAGTACAGCATTAACCCAAACTGGATGTAAGCTGACAGGCATCTAATCGTACAGTTTACCCTTGTTCAAGGAGAACAACATTGTTTTTAGCCGTGCATCTATGAACAAGTGTTACAGGTACTGGTTTGTTAATTTCAATTATTTTACTCAACAACCGTGTCTTATGAATTTTTTCTTCTTGTCTTACAGGTGTGCTGCTGCTGCTGCCGCTGGTTCCAGTTGCACCTCTATACACGTTCCATCTTTCTATCCCTCTAGTCTATACCGCTCTGTCTTTTTTTGGATTTTCTTCTCTTTCTGTCCCTTATACTGCTCTATCTAAATTTTGGATTATTCTATCTTTCTCTCCTCTAGTCTATCCCACTCTATCTAATTTTGGATGACATTCTACCATTGTGTGACACAATTTGAGATTCTGCTTTGAGAAACTGCTTTGAAAAACGATTTTGAGATTTGCACCTTTTGATACATTGCTTTGGTGTTCACTATATTGATTGCATTGTCTGATTGCACTCACACCCCATTACACCGAATTGTCTCTCTCTGAATTCGTTTGCTCTCTCTCTCTCTCTCTCTCTCTCTCTTTCACACTCTCTCTGTTGCTAACTGTGCTCCCACTGCATTTGGCAGGATTTGAAAAGCACTAATCTGTATCCAGACAGAATTTAAAGAATTGCTATTCATAGACTACAGAACTACTGAGTACTTTAATATTGAAACTGAATAGAAAGAATATTGAACTGAGTTAACTACATATATTTAATTGTTTAGACTGTTTAGAGTTCTTTAGACTTGTGTGTACTGAATTATATTTAAACTATTGAGAATTTTATACATAAGTTAATTCTGATTGTTGCAGATCCACGCTAATAACAGTCTGAGTAGAATCCATTTGTTTGATCTGAATAGCCATATCAAAGTGTTTATTAAAAGTTGCCAAGGAGAAGAAACTCGACACATCTGAAGCAGCCGTATCCTGTCAGCAGAACAACGTACCTGACTGGTGAATGGTAAACAGGTGGTAGAATACTGATGCTGAAAGCACTCATATTTGTTTAGACTTTTCCCTAATACTTCATGCTCAACTGAGTGAGCTGAATTGAATTTGTTTACACTGAATTAAAATCAACTGATCTGTTGCATTTGACATAAGAAATTAGACAAATTTTAATAGTTTATTGATACAGAACTCTTGATACACATTTATTTACATCTGTTGCTATCTACTGTGTGTATTTTAGACGGATACCAGTTATATACACAACACTTACATATTACATTGATTTGATTTAGATTTGTGTTTACTGAATTACATTCAAATTAAACAAGTAGAAATAGCCTGCTGCTTGTAATATTTCAAAAGTACATTCTATTACTGATTACCAGGCAATTGAGTTGAGTCGTCTCAGAACTCAAATTTGACTGACATTACACTGAAAAGGAGTTATTACATTATTTTCAGTTCTTTTGGAGACAGAACAATTAATAGATAAGCTGATACAGATCATTCTTCATATTTCTGTATTGAGATCGCACTTACTGACATTTCTATCTCTGAATTGCATTTACTGCAATACATACCGTTCTCTACCAGTGTATATTTAAAGACGTAACATCTAAATATTGAGTAAGGTCAGGTAATTCCTTAGACCTGTCTGTAGCTGTCTGAATTCTATTGCAAACATATTTTGTAAATATAGTGGAAATAAGTGTTTGCTGCTTCCAAATACAAGAGTAGGCTACATCCTATTACTGATTGTAGCTGATAAATATAGTCTCAATTTCAGTTGTCAATAGCCATATCTGCCAATTTACAGCTACATTGTATAAGGTATCAAAAGAGAATCAACAACCTAAGTGGACATTTGAACTTTTATATTGACCTGTGTAGAACATTGAAGTGAGTGAGAAATACTGTTTGAGTGAAAAAAACTATAAAAAAAAAACTGTCATATCACCCAGTTCTTACAGTAGTGTTCATTGTATAGTGGTATTAACACTTGCACCTTAAATTTGGAATATAAGTAAATTTACAGAAAATATTTACATTTATTCCTGTTAGATTTACGCTGATTGCATTTCTATAGCAGTGTTTGTCACTTTTGTACACATTTTCATCACTTATTGATCCTATAGGGAACAAAGGTACATTTTATCTGTGTCCAATAGTGTAATAAAGAGTAAATACTTTGCAACAAGCTTATTTTCTTTGGGGAAAAACTGCTGAACTCGGGATAACCATGCCAAGGCGAGGGAAAAGATCAGAAGCATCAAAACAGCGTTGGAGGAAGCTGAGCTTAGAAGTTGGTGTACCCAGTCAGCAGACACACACAGCAGAGTCTGGTCACACAGCCCCTGTACAGGTCACAGCCAGCCAGCCAGATGTGATGTATGTCAGAGCCTCCCACTGCCAGGCTGATGCTAGATATAATGAGTACTCCAGAAATGCTCAGTGCGCTTGTAATTCTCTCACATTTCTTGTCCATCACAATGAAAATGAGCAGCTCCAAAGCCCTGATCTTGATTGCATACTGGAGGAAGGCGATGCTGTGTACACTAGTGTCAGGGCAATGCTCGAGATAGAGAACAGATTTAAGGAGAGACGTTTGGCCTTTGATGAGCTCCCATGCTGGGCTATGTGCAATAACCATGAGTACGATGTCATCAAAGCAGATGTAATGCATGGTTTCTTCACTGCTACTGCCCCTTGTGCAGAAATGGAAGCGCTGTACCCAAACCTTGCAACAAGACTTCAGTGTCTCTCAACCGATGTCAATCAAGCATTGCTTACATTATCTGGGACCACCATTGCTGTATTCAGAGACACCTCTGGAAGATATGGCATCTTTGACCCACACTCCAGGTCAGCTGATGGACTGATACTGATGGAACACTCTGGAGGCAAAGCTTTAATGCTGTCTTTCAAAAGTTTGAGATTTGAGAGTAGGGCTGAAACGATTCCTCGAGAAACTCGAGTAACTCGATTACTAAAAATCATCGATGCAAATTCTTTGCATCGAAGCTTCGTTTAATCCATATAACTATATACACACTCAGTGTTTCGCACGGATGATTATTACTGTTGCACAACGCGCTGGAGAAAGAGAGAGAAAATAGCGAGGGGCGAAGAGAAGAGACAGGCCAGAGAAAACGACAGAAAGTGTCCAAAGTTTCGGATCCAGTGTTGCCAACTTGGCGACTTTGTCGCTAGACTTAGCGACTTTTCAGACCCCCCTGGCGACTTTATTTCTCAAAAGCGACTAGCAACAAATCTGCCGACTTTTTCTGACCATGGGAAGCAATGTTAATGTGTTGAATCCCAAAGCATTTGGCAATAAATTGGTTCGGCTGATGCCGGTTTTCTCTACTTGCTTGTCTAATCCAGAGGGGTCTGACGATCACAGCGCTTCCCACACACAGCGTAGCTCCTTCCCTCCGCTGAGAGCAGGGACTGTAGGATATGGTCCACTTGTAATTTCTACCGGCGTACGCCGAAACTGGCCCCGGTGGGCGGAGTCAGCACTTAATATTAAAACGGGATGAGATGAAGGCTAGTAAAGAAAATAAAATG